>NC_064849.1:66027162-66219662 GCF_024139225.1 Suncus etruscus | reverse complement strand
CAAGCACTACTGGATGTGTCCCCCCTCAATTAAAAGAACTTAGGCTTTCTTCCCAACCTTGCACAAGTGGTGGAAAAGAGGCAAGATTCTTGCAGGATGTGAGTGAACATGATGGTGCAGGACACACATAGGTGCATGTTCATAGTGGATGATTGGTGAGCCCTGGGAGCACGATTCATTGTGCATTAGCTTCTAGCTGCTTCCTTTCTCCTGCTTCCTTCCTCCCATCACTCTGCTCAGTCTCTCCATCACTGTCCTGAATCTCTGCTCCTCTCTCGTCCCATTTCCCAGTCCATCTTCTCATCAGCGCCTCCATCCCTCTCACCACAGCTGCGCCTCCCTCAGCTTTGCTCAGTCTCTCTTGCTGCCCAGGACTGGCAATTTGCTTTCTGGCTCTCATTTGTCTCTCACTCCCTCTAGCTTGCTTTCTCTCATTCCAGCCTTGTTTTCCTCTGTTATACCAGCTTTTTGGGCACCCTGCAGCTAGTGATAACCTTTTCTCGTTACATTAAAATCCGTAAGCAGCACTTGGTTTATTGATTGATTGTTTTTTATTTAAATTCTAAGAGGGAAGAAAATGAAATTTTTTTTTTTAAAGTGAGAGCAGAGCAAAAGCACAAGATCAAGCAAAGGTGAACAGAAAAAGGGTTGCCTGAGAGCATACTGGTGGTGGTGGGCATCAGAAGAGACTGAACCCCCAAGCTTGCCTATTTTATATCCTTTTGAATAAAATAGATTAGCTTTCAACGGTTAATGACAACTTAATCTAAATTTTAGAGGGTTAAGTCTCAAGTTAGGCTTGGCACCCAACCCAGAGGCAAAAAGCTTTAGGGAGAAATGAGTTGGGTTAAATAAACCCAAGAAGCTGACATGGGTAAAAAAATTTTCTGCCTGACCCACTAACAACTGCAAACAGGACATTTTAGAAATGATGTTTATTGAAATGCTTCTGTGGAGCATAGCCTCGGGAAACAGGAAGTTGGCCAGGTCCAGGGAGTGAAGCCTGAGGACCAAGGGGTGCCTGGGCCAGGTGGGAGGAGGCAGCAGCTGCTCATGAGGGCACTTGTGATGAATCTCTGCTAGTCCTCTTGCTCGCTATAATGAAAGCTTTCCCAATATGACTCTGGCCTCCTGAAGGGACACACAGAATTTTGAAAACAAACGAAGCCCAGCAGAGATGCTTGGTTGCAAGAAGCATTTATTTGAAAGCATAAAGCACTTCCTCATGTCTTGGAGTCACCACTGCTGGTGTCAAAAAGAAGCTCATCTACTCTATCCAGGACACTTTTAACAAAACAAACAAAAATGGGAGAGAAAGAGAGAACACTAACTGTACTTACTAAATCAAATATGTTCATGGACATTTTCTTTTTTTGTTTGTTTTTTTTTTTGGGGGACCACACCCGTGATGCTCAGGGATTACTACTGGCTATGCACTCAGAAATCACTTCTGGCTTGGGGGACCATATGGGACGCCGGGGGATCAAACCGAGGTCCGTTCTAGGTTAGCACATACAAGGCAAATGCCCTACCACTTGTGCCACCCCTCTGGCCCTTGTTTTTGTTTTTGTGTCACACCGGTAGTGCTGAGGGGTTACTCCTGGCTCTGCGCTCAGAAATCACTCCTGGCAGGCTCCGGGGACCATATGGGATGCCAGGTTTCAAACCACCGTCTGTCCTGGATTGGCTGCATGCAAGGCAAACTCTCTATTGCTGTGCTATCTCTCTGGCACCCATGTTCATGGAAATTTTCTGTTGATCCAACCTACCTGCTTGCTTTGGAGCCAGGGACAAGCAACCTCTCCAGTTTCTTACCTCACTCCCTTTTTTGTCCCGCCTCTGTATTCTCTCTCTTAGTAGATCACTTAGAACTCATTTAGAAGTCATTTATTTTCCCTCAAAGGATGTAACCTTCCACTTCCCAAAAAGCGTTGACTTATTTGCTAGTTTTTTCTTTTGCTAGCTGAGAAGGCTATCAAGAGACATGGTCTTTCTGGTTTTGCCTATATAGGGAACACTCAGGAATTGTTCTTTGGTCCTGACTTGCTTCAAGTACCCTTCTCCGCTCCACCCCCACAACCTAACCTACCTTCTTGCCTTCCCTCAGGAATATTCTACTCACTGCCTCCTGCTGACCACTGCTCCTCCACATAACCCTGCCTTGCCCAGGGAGGAGCTGTTGAAAGCCTCATCTGTTTCCAAGCCCAGAGCATTCCCAGCTAGCCAGAAAAAAGCACCTCCAGGAGCATTTGCTCCCTCTTTAATCAGATTAGTCCCATCACCTACCCCGAGGAGTCAGATTTTGGTATTACTGAGCTGCCTGTGGAAGGAGGAAAAATTGTCAGGCATCACTTAAAGAGCCCTGTCCCTGGGACCCTGGAATCTGCCGAGAGAAATTAATCTTCCAGCTATTTAAGGCAATTTCTTTTCCATCATCTTTTGTCAAGAGGACTGCACTGGGAAATGAATCTGATGGGAGTCCCTGAACTGGTACACTCCACTCAACAGCATCTCTCCACCGCTATGCAGCATCCATCATCCCCACGCATCAGAGACAGACGCAGCCTCTCCAGCAAAGCCAACTCCCCACTATTCCTGGTAGCAAACAACAGCAATTGCAAATCGTCGCAAAGCATGGGGCTTGTCACCACAGCTCCTCTCCCTTCCCTAAGTTTTTCCAGAAAACGACCCCAAATTGATCTCTTCCATTACGTGAATCTTGTCTTATCCATGAGAAGAGATGGTAGAGAAAAGGGAATATAACGAGAACAGAATATGGGACCATGGGTCACAGTCTTGCACTTCCTCCCCGTGCTTGGACACTCTGCTAGTGGCCTAAGTCACAACTGCTAAAGCCAGGCAGAAGCCACAGGGCAAGGGCAGCACTGATCCAGGACTATCTCTTCTCTCTGCTGTGATTTATCTTTCATGAGCTAAGTAGACGCAGAATTTTGGGCATTCTAGGGTCACATAAAGGAAACCTAGTCTTTTTTTTTGGCCACACCCCAGTGATGCTTAGGGGTCCATACAGGATATTGGGGATCAAATCTGGATTGGCACATGCAAGATAAATGCCCTACCATTGTGTATCAGGAAGACTAGTTTTGAGTTTACTTCTTCAAGGATATTTTTGTTGTTGTTGTTGTTGTTGGTTTTTGGGTTTTTTTTTTTTTTTGGTCACACCTGGTGGTGCTCAGGGGTTATTTCTGGCTCTGAGCTCAAAGAAATCGCCCCTGGCTGGCATGGGGGGACAATATGGAATGCTAGGAATCGAACTACTGTCCATCCTGGGTTGGCAGCGTGAAAGGCAAATGCCCTATTGCTGTGCTACCTCTCCGGCCTCAAGGATATTCCTTCTGAGGGATATTGTGTTCCTTGGAGTTTCATGAAGTGCCAGGGAGGGGTAGAGAGATAGTACAGTCAGTAAGCCTTGTGAAAGTGGGTTAGCCTTGCACACTGCTAACCTGGGTTTTATCCCGGACATCCCAAATGGTCTTCAAGCACCTCCAGGAGTAATGTTTGTGTGCAGAACCAGGAATAACCCCTGAGTACACCAGTTGTGGCCTAAAACAAAAAAAGTGCCAGGGAGTTTGTGTATGTGGGGTGGGGTGGGAGTGGGGAGAAGGGTGCTGTGGCAAATGGCTGAATTGGAATCTTTCAGGTGTTGAGTTTCTTTTGTTTTTGGACTGCAACAGTATTCAGGGATTAACCCTGGTTCTATGGTCAGAGATCACTCGTGGTGGAGCTTAGGGTCTTATAGGGTGCTGAGAATCAAACTCAGATCAGTCTCCTGCAAGACAAGTATCTGTCCTCAATATTTTTCTTATAAATGTTTGTTTTATTTTTTGGGCCACACCCGGCAGTGCTCAGGGGTTACTCCTGGTTCTGTGCTCAGAAATCGCTCCTGGCAGGCTCCCCCAAGCCTGACATCCATATGGGATGTCAGAGATCAAACCCGGGTCTATCCTGGGTCAGTAGTGTGCAAGACAAATGTCCTACTGCTGTGTTATCTCTTCAGCCCCCTATAAAGCTTACTTTTTAGGGGGTGGGGCATGGGTCTCACCCAGAGTTATTCAGAGACTGCTCTGGACCCTGAACTTGGGGGTTGCTCCCAGGGGTCCTGGGAGACATATGGTGTTGGGGCTTAAACAAGAGCTGGTTGTTGGCTGCATGAAAGGCAAATGCCTTAACCCCTGTACCTCCAGCATCCAATGTTATGATTTTTCAAAAACCCTGTTAACCAGTGTCCTAAATGGTGGAAGATTGAACCTGTGTCATGCGGCTACCACTTGTCAAATGGCTACATGCAATACAGGGATGTATGGGCTGACACACACTGACCTAGATAGAGCAGGTCCAGGACCATGCTAGCAGCTCTCAGACTCCAGGGGCTCCAGAAGCACTTCTCAGCAAAATGAATCTTTCGCATGAGAGTCATTTGTTTTCCAAACTCCCTTCTCCAATCTCACTAATTCCCAATTTCCCTGCATTTGACAAATGCAATTAACAAGCCTCGATCAGTTCCCGGCCGACAGCCGTCATCAATCAATAGACTGCATGAAGCAGAGGGGGGAGGAAAGGAACATGAAGAGAGCTCTGATATTGGAAGAGGCTTCACCCTCTTATGTCAACTCCTCTATGTGAAAATATGCCAACTTGGTATCACCCTACCCAACCAATCTCTTACTAAATAAAGAGTAGTTGGTGCCCTCCACTCCTGATTGTTTTTTTGTTTTTTTTGTTTTTTTTTGGGGGGGTGGAGAAGAGTCACACCAGTGGTGCTCAGAACCTTCTCAGACTCTGAGCTCAGGGATCAGTCCTAGCTGCTCCATATATATAGGCTGCTGGAATCAAACCTGCGTCAGCTGCATACAAGGTAAACACCCTACTTGCTCTGATCCCTCCACTTTCATTTTTCAAAGATTTCTCCCATCTTTTTCACCCTTTTCTAGATCTTTAACAGAAGGCCTTGCCATCTGCTGCCACCATAGCTTGGGGACTCTTTCCCACACGCCACCCCCACCCCCCTTGCTGGTTGTGATAAATCAGCCATTTCTGTGCTCAGTAGGGGCTCTTCCCATCTCAGTGAAAATTCTGGTCTAAGGCCAAATTCACCATCACCCCCACTGAAGGACTAAAACGAGCAAATTCAGTCACTACTACTTTAAGTCACCTTTTTTTTTTTTTGGTTTTTGGGTCACACCCAGCAGTGCTCGGGGATTACTCCTGGCTCTGTGCTTAGAAATCACCCCTGGCAGGCACGGGGGACCATATGGGATGCCGAGATTCCAACCACCGTCCTTCTGGATGTAAGGCAAACACCCCACCTCCATGCTATCTCTTGGGCCCCGTAAGTCACCTTTTTTCCTGTCCATTGCCAGAGTCTAAGCCTTCCTTTCTCAAGACTGACCCTAGTGGGAGCTGGGGAGAGCCTAAAGGTATGGTGCACATGCTTAGCCTGTATGAAGCCCCACTTTTTTTTTTTTGGATTGGGGGCGGCACTCAGCAGTTACTCCTGGCTCTGTGCTCAGAAATTGCTCCTGGCAGGCTAGGGGACCATGAGATGTCAGGAATTGAATCTGGTCGGCAGCTTTCAAGGAAAATGCCCTATTTACTGTGCTATCACTCCAGCCCCAAGAGGCCCCACTTTTGACCCCAACACTTGGGTCCTGTCCCTGCAGTATCCTGACCCGCAGAGCACTGCAAAGTGGAGCTCCCACCAACCCTTACGCCTGCACATGTACCAGTAGTGTCCAGTAGTGTCGAGTGGACTCTAGGTCCTGAGCGCTGCTGGGGAAGGTACTGCCCCCCCCAATAAGGTTTACCCTTTTCACCTTTCAACTGAGCATGAGGTTGTCAGTCTCTCCGCCTGCCCCACCAGAGCTGATAGCTTTTTTCTCGACAGCGCTGCATGGTACAGGAATGTGCATCTTTCCACCTCATCAACTCTTCATCTCTTGCAAACAGCATCGGGAAGTCTCTCCCTCCTCCCTGCCTCTCTCCTTCCTCTCCTTTATTATTAGCATCATGAGTAGGGACATTAATGTATTCACTAGACAATGTCTTCACACCACTGTTTCCTGTAATTACAGTCACTTCCCTCCCACTGCCCTGGCTTATTTGACTGTAAAGTGTTTGGGGGAGGGACCATGTGGACAAAAGACAAAACACAGGCTGAGGTTGAGTAGTGTAATGGTAACAGACAAGAAAGTTAAACAAGAAATCACTCTGGAGCAGCTCATTAATTAGTATCACTGAGGTCAAAGCTCCAGAGCTTTTAAAAAAATGACCGATACAATTTGGGGCCCTGCCATTATGGAACAGGGTGCTGTACTTGTATTGAAAAAAAGTCACCCCAAAGAATGTGAGTGGTCACATCCACCCTCCTTTAGCGGGCAGATCCACTATACTTGTCATGCAGGTCAGCTACATTGTCACTGGAGACTCGGATCCAGCCATCCTCCCGGACGTGGTAGAGGTTGACAGATCCTCCTGAGTAAGCATCTCTGTAGGTTGCTTGGTAGATGGCTCGACGGGCCAGATCATAGGCGCGTTCCACCTCCATGTCATAGGAGTAGCCCCGATCCATGACCCCATAAGCATATACGGAGCCAGAGCCTACAGAGAAGGTGACTCCTGAGATCCGGTTGCCTTCACTGTCCACATAGTAGAGGCCTAGAAAGAGAGATCTGGTTAGCAGAAACAAAAGCAACTACCTCCTGCCCCTGTGCTAGTTCCTTTATCCACCAAGGCAATAATTCCTTCCTTCATGAAACCCAGGGAAGAAAAACAGTGATAAAAGAAAATAGGGCTTTACAAAATTACTTAAAAATGAGAGCCAGGGACCGGAGAGATAGCATGGAGGTAAGGCATTTGCCTTTCATGTAGAAGGACAGTGGATGGAATCTCAGCATCCCATATAATCCCCTGTGCCTGCCAGGGGTGATTTCTGAGCGTAGAGCCAGGAATAGTCCCTGAGTGCTGCCGGGTGTGACCCAAAAAAAAAAAAGAGAGAGAGAGAGCGCCAGATGGGACCAGAGAGGTAGCATGGAGGTAAGGCGTTTGCCTTGCACGCAGAAGGTCGTTGGTTCAAATCCTATATGGTCCCTTGAGCCTGCCAGGAGCGATTTCCGACCCCAAAATCACAAACACACACACACACACACACACACACACACACTGACCCCAAAACCACACAGACACACACATACACCACACACACACTGACCCAAAACCACACATATACTGACCCAAAACCACACACACACACACACAAACACACACACACATACACACAGAGAGCCAGAGAGCTCAAAAGGTAGGAGGAGGATATGCTCTGTAGGCCAAAGTTCAATCCCTAGCACTGCAGGATCCACTGAGCACTGTCTGAGGTTAGCTCTGGGCACTTTGTATTTAAAAAAACCAAACACAGGGTAAAAAGCCAGTATTAAAATGGCAGATCCACGGGCCCGGAGAGATAACACAGCGGTGTTTGCCTTGCAAGCAGCCGATCCAGGACCTAAAGTGGTTGGTTCGAATCCCGGTGTCCCATATGGTCCCCCGTGCCTGCCAGGAGCTATTTCTGAGCAGACCGCCAGGAGTAAGCCCTGAGCACTGCCGGGTGTGGCCCAAAAAACAAACAAACAAAAAAAAAAAAAACAAAAAAAGGCAGATCCAGGGGCCAGAGAGATCCTATATAGCAAGTAAGGTGCTACTTTAAACATAGCCAACCTAGATTCGATCCCTGGCATCCCATTTGATCCCTGAGCACCAACAGGATTGAGTGAGTCCGGAGTGCAGTGGCAGGAGTAACCCGAGAATAACCAGGTGTGGCAAAAAAAAAAAAAAAAAAAAAAGCCAGATTCAGATCATGGTTGGAGCAATAGCATAGCAGGTAGGGTGCTGGCCATGCAGAGCCCTGCTGGGTTAGGTCCATGGCACCCCATAGGGTCCCTGGAGCCCACAAGTAGTGATACTTCCCTCTCCCCCCCAAAAAAAACTTTACAGTTGAACTCCACATATTGGAGAAGTTGAGAAAATAGAACTTTGTACACTGTTGGTGGGAAAGTAATATGGGGCAGCTTTATGGGAAGCAGTGTGGGTGGCAGTGTGGGTGGGCCGGGCGGTGGCGCTAGAGGTAAGGTGCCTGCCTTGCCTGCATTAGCCTTGGGTGGACCGAGGTTCGATCCCCCGGTGTCCCATATGGTCCCCCAAGCCAGGAGCAACTTCTGAGCGCATAGCCAGGAGTAACTCTTGAGCGTTACCGGGTGTGGCACCCCCCAAAAAAAACCAAAAATGAAAACTGGTGGGCCCAGAGAGATAGCATAGCAGTGTTTGCCTGGCAAGCAGCTGATCCAGGACCAAAGATGGTTGGTTCGAATCCTGGTGCCCCATATGGTCCCCTGTGCCTGCCAGGAGCTATTTCTGAGCAGACAGCCAGGAGTAGTAACCCCTGAGCACCGCCGGGTGTGGCCCAAAAAACCAAAAAAAAAAAAAAAAAAAAAACTGGCCTGGAGAACTTGCACAAAGAGTTGGAGCATATGTTCCATGTAGTCCAGTCCCCCAGTTACTCTGGGAGCACCTGCCAAGAACCACTGGGTATGTCTCCCAAAAATACAACAATAAGCAATAATGATCCTATGGCTTATGGAAATTTCTATTTAGCCCATGCTTGTTGAGTATTTATGTAAAGAATTGTGATCACAATCTCAAAAAGATAAGTGCCCTTCCATGTTCTTTGCAGTGCTATGTAAAATAGCCAAGATCTAAAACAAACAAAATGTCTATCCATGGGTCAGATGATAAAGAAAAATTGTGTATCCATGCTAAAAAGAAACAAAACAAAAAAACAAGTAGTGATAGTTGAACATAGAACCAGGAGTAAGCCCTGAGCATTGCTGGGTATGACCAAAAAAAAAAAAAAAAATGAATTAAGTAAAATAAAACACCACATTCAACAACATAATACCCTTCACTCATTGTTTGGACTCTTGGAATACCCAAAAGAAAAGTAAAATTCGGGGCCGGCGAGGTGGCGCTAGAGGTAACGTGTCTGCCTTGCAAGCGCTAGCCAAGGAAGGACCGAGGTTCGATCCCCCGGAGTCCCATATGGTCACCCCAAGCCAGGGGCAATTTCTGAGCGCTTAGCCAGGAGTAACCCCTGAGCATCAAACGAGTGTGGCCTGAAAAACCAAAAAAAAAGTAAAATTCAAATGGCTCAGATTTTAAGCACAAAAATAATCCTAGGCATTATGGAAGATCAGTTTAAAAATAATCTTAGGGGCCAGAACAATTACACAGTGGTAGGGCGTTTGCCTTGTATGTGGCTGACCCACATTGAACCCATTGACCTGGGTTCAATCTCTGGCATCTCATATGGTCATCCAAGCCTGCCAGGAATGATTTCTTTTCTTTCTTTTTTTTTTTTTTTAAGTTTTTGGTTTCACACCCGGCAGCACTCAGGGGTTACTCCTAGCTCCACGCTCAGAAATTGCTCCTGGCAGGCTCGGGGGACCATATGGGATGCCAGAATCTGAACCACCATCCTTCTGCATGCAAGGCAAACACCCTACCTCCATGCTATCTCTCCCCCCTCCCCTTGCCAGGAATGAATTCTAAGCACAGAACCAGGAGTAAGTTCTGAGTGCCACCCGGTGTGGCCCCACCCCAATCTTAGCCCTCAATGTTTAGACTATCTGGGAGAAAAGACATATATCACCTGGTAGAATAAAGCCTACAGTTCTAAATTATATAAAGACCTCCTCTGATCAATCTGGTAATCATTGATAATATCTACGTAGACCTCTTGCATTGAAGTTAGTACACCTTCTGAAATGTTAGTATTTTAGACCTGTTGGGTTTGATAAAAAGTATCTTTATACAAATATCTTTGTTTTGAAGTCAACTCAACAGTGCTCATGAATCACTCCAGATGCTCATGTAGTGTAAGGGGTTAAACCTGGCCGCCTGCATTTTGGCAAAGCATTTACTCTAGGCCATTCCAGTCCAATCTATATACCTATACTGTCTACTATACTAAATCAGCAGTTAAGCAGTTAAGAAAAAGATTATTTGACTTGTATTAAATCAGCAGTTAAGAAGTCTATAGAGAGGTGGGCTGGAGTAATAGTATAGCGGATAGGGCGCTTGCCTTGAATATGGCCAATCCAGGTTTGATTCCTGATATTCCATATGGTCCTGAGTATGCCAGGAGTGATTCCTGGGTGTAGAGCCAGGAAGTAACCTCTGAGCACCACTGGATGTGGCCCAAAAAGCAAAAAAAAAAAAAAAAAAAAAAAAAAAAAAAGAACTATAGAGTATGGAATAATAGCACAGTTAGCCTTGCAGCTGACCTGGTTTTGTTTGATCATGCGTACTCCATATGGTTTCTGAGTGCAGAGCTAGCAGTGAGTCCTGTGTACTACAGAGTGTGGCATAAAAGCAAAAACAAAAATCAACCAGGGATTCCAGCATGAAAAGCATATACTGTACCTACTGAGTTATATATGTCTCTAACAGACACTTCTAAGAATTTCAGGGAGACAGGTATAGTGAAATGATACAGGTACAAGCACTTGCCTTAAAAACAGCTGACCCTTGGGCCCGGAGAGATAGCACAGCGGCGTTTGCCTTGCAAGCAGCCGATCCAGGACCAAAGGTGGTTGGTTCGAATCCCCGTGTCCCACATGGTCCCCCATGCCTGCCAGGAGTTATTTCTGAGCAGACAGCCAGGAGTAACCCCTGAGCAATGCTGGGTGTGGCCCCAAAACCAAAAAAACAAACAAACCAGCTGACCCTAGTTCTATCTCTAGCATAATGTATGGTCCCAAAGCACCATCAGAAACCAGTGACCCCTGATCACAGAGCCATGAGTAGACCCTGAGTATCGCCAGGCATGGCCTCAAAACTCCACAGCAAAAAAAAAAAAAAAAAACACTGGGGAACCAAACTCAGATTATATATTAAACACAAAGCCATATTCCTAGCACACTAATGAGGTTTTTCTTAATTTTGGGGGTTGTTTGTTTTGTTTTGGAGGGCCACAACAGCAGTGTTCAAGGGCTCTGCACTCAAGAATTACTCCTGGTGGTGCTTGGAGGACCATATGGAATGCCAGGGACTGACCCAGGGTCAACTAGGCAAGAGCCCTGGCCTCTGTACTACAGCTCTCGCTCCAATGAGATTTAAAAAAAAAAAAAGATCAATTCCAACTTTTTGATCCCTGTCAGAATCAACTTCCTGTTTCAGATACTTTCAGTGGTTCTCCGGTCCGTAACTGAACTTATTCCTTTTTTGTTTGTTTGTTTGTTTTGTTTTGTTTTTTTGGGCCACATCCGGCGATGCTCAGGGGTTACTTCTGGCTCTGTACTCAGAAATCACTACTGGCAGGCTTGGAAGACCATTTGGGAGCCGGGCATCAAACCCAAGTAGGCCGTGTACAAGTCAAACGTCCTACCACTATGCTATCTCTCCAACCTCACCTCGCTCATTTTTAATCTCATTCATTCTGCACGAAGTAATGACTGACAGTCTCCATAGCAAATGAAGAAGTGGTGGACATTCTATAATTCAAAAAGTACTAGGCAGTTAGTAAGCAAATAAATGCATAAAGCAAAAACAATAGAAGAGATTTTTTTCAAACACTGAGGGATATATTACAAAGAAGGTGACTGGTTGTATTGATTAAAGTGACATTTAACACTGAATGGGGCCAGTGTTAAAAAAAAAACAAAAACATGCTAACGAGGGCCAGAGAGATAGCACAGCAGTAGGGCGTTTGCTTTGCACACGGCCGACCCAAGACAGACAGTAATTTGATTCCCAGCATCCCATATGGTCCCAGGAGCGATTTTTGAGCGCAGGAGCCAGGAGTAATTCCTTAGCGCCGCCAAGTGTGTTTCAAAAGCAAAAACCAAACAACCAACCAAAAACCAAACATGCCAAAGAAAAAACAATTGCTGAGGACATGCTTTGTACGCAGAGATCCAGGTTTGACACCTGCACCTTATGGCCACCCAAAACCAGAGCAGTAATACTGAGTGTCACTGGGTATGCACCGAATCCAAAAACAACGACTGCACGTGGCCAACCTAAGTTCCATCCCTGGCATACCATATGGTCCTTCATATGCACCAGGAGTGATCCCTGAAAGCAGTCAGAATTAAGGAGCACAGCAGAATAAGAGACAGATAACAAGAGGTAAGGTGTTTGCCTTGGACTTAGCTGACCACAGTTCTACTCAGCGCGCTCCATATAGTCAGTCTGCTGAGCTCTGCCAACACAATGCTAAAAGTAAGCCCTGTTGGGGCTAGAGCAATAGGACAGCAAGTCGGGCATTTATTTGCTGACCCAGTTTCAATCCCTCACACCCCATATGGTTCCAAGTGAATCCTAAGTGCAGAGCCAGGAGTAAACCCTAACCATTACCTGTGTAGCTCAAAAACAAACAAAAAAGCCTGGGTCTCCAGCATGCAAAACATGTACTCTACCTTTTGAGCTTCAAATCCTGACAAAAACTAAGAATTTCAGGGAAATGGATGTAGAGAAATGGTACTTACTTTGATTACAGCTAACCCTAGTTCTAGCTCCAGCGTCCCATATGGTTCCCTGCTAAGAGTAACTCCTGAATGCACTCAGGAATAAACCCTGAGCATCACCAGATGTGGATAGCCTCCAGCACCAGGGACCTTGCATACTAGGTTTGCTTCCTAGTGTCACTCCCTCTGAGTACTCTGGGTATACCACTAACACTGACAGCCTGAAAAGTGCTTTCAAAGTATCCACTACTGGGGACCAGACCAATAGAAAAGCAGCTAAGTCTCTTGCCTTGCATTCAGTCAGCCCATGTTCAAACTTTATATGGTACCCCAAAACCCACCAGGTGTGGCACCCAAACAAATAAAAAACAAAGAGGGGCCGGAGCAGTGGTGCAAGTGGTAGGGTGTTTGCCTTGCACACACTAACCTAGGAAAGACTGCTGTTTGATCCCTACCCTCCATGTCCCATATGGTCCCCCCAACCAGGAGTGATTTCTGAGCTCATAGCCAGGAATAATCCCTGAGCGTCATTGGGTGTGGCCCAAAAACCAAAAACCAAAACAAACAAAAAAAACCCAGTGAGAAAGTATACCCTTAAAAAAGACTAAAATAGGGGCCGGAGCAATAGCACGGCAGTGGGTGTTTGCCTTGCAGACAGCTGACCCAGGACAAACCTGGGTTCAATCCTCGGCATCCCATATGGTCTCCCAAGCCAGGAGCAATTTCTGAGTGCATAGCCAGGAGTAACTAACCCCAGAGCATCACTGGGTATGGCCCAAAAAGCAAAAAATAAAATAAAATAGATTGGTTAAGAGATATAGATCAGGGGCCGGGCGGTGGCGCTGGAGGTAAGGTGCCTGCCTTGCCTGCGCTAGCCTAGGATGGACCGCGGTTCGATCCCCCGGCGTCCCATATGGTCCCCCAAGCCAGGAGCGACTTCTGAGCGCATAGCCAGGAGTAACCCCTGAGCGTCAAATGGGTGTGGCCCAAAAAACCAAAAAAAAAAAAAAAAAAAAAAAAAAAAAAGAGATATAGATCAGCCGGAGAGATAGCATGGAGGTAAGGCGTTTGCCCTTCATGCAGGAGGTCATCTGTTTGAATCCCGGCGCCCCATATGGTCCCCCGTGCCTGCCAGGAGTAATTTCTGAGCCTGGAACCAGGAGTAACCCCTGAGCGCTGCCGGTTGTGACCCAAAAACCACAAAAAAAAAAAAAAACACCAGAAACAAGAGATATAGATCAAGCCCCTGACATGAATCTAGTTTCACATGGCCTTTGTAGCCATTTAAAAAATACCTGAAAACTGACAATAGACACAGGTTGAACTTTCTAGAAAGGCATTAAATACCAAAGAGGAAAACAGAAATTTAGTATCAGGCTTATAATTAGGAAATGAGATAAGATCCCTTCACAGCCAAAAACATGCTAAAGAAAAGGCAAGAAATTCCTAATGGCAACCTGCTCGTATTGCAATACAATGGTCATAGTCACACATGGCTACTAAAAACTAGAAACGAAGATAATGTTACATTCTGAAATAGTATTTTAGAAATTTAGGATAAATTGCCCAAAGATGGGGCCGGAGAGATAGCATGGAGGTTAGGGCGTTTGCCTTGCATGCGGAAGGACGGTGGTTCGAATCCTGGCATCCCATATGGTCCCCCGAGCCTACCAGGAGCAATTTCTGAGCACTGCCGGGTGTGACCCAAGAACAAACAAATAAAATTGCCCAAAGATTTATTTAACCTGTTCTGTTTACCTTTTTTGGGTGATGTGTGGCAGGTGTCACATCCAGCCATGCTCAGAGATCACTCCAGGTGGAGTTCAAGGAACCATATGTGGTGCTGGGGGTCAAACCAGTGTCAAACCAGTATACTATACTATACTAGACCGCCCCTTCTGGTCCCTCCCATTACAGTTCTATGGATTTTTTTGCTTTATTTTATTTATTTATTTTGTTTGCTTTACTTTTTTGGGGGGGTGTCACACCGGGTGGCGCTCAGGGGTTACTCCTGGCTAGATGCTCAGAAATTGCTCCTGGCTTGGGGAACCATATGCGACACCAGGGGATCGAACCACGGTCCATCCTAGACTAGCATGGGCAAGGCAGACACCTTACCGCTTGCACCACCACTCCGGCCCCTAATTTTGTTTGTTTTTGAGTCATACCCAGTGGCACTCAGGGGATATTCCTGGCACTATGCTCAGAAATCGCTCCTGGTATGCACTGGGGACCATATAGGATGCTGGGATTCAAACCACCATCTGTCCTAAATCGACTGCGTGCAAGGCAAACACCCTACCACCGTGCTAACTATTGCTCCAGCCCGTGGTTTTTCGCTTTTTGGTTTCCGGGTCACACCCAGCAGTGCTCAGGGGTTACACCTGACTCTGCTCAGAAATCGCTCCTGGCAGGCTCAGGGGACCATATGAGATGCCAGGATTCGAACCACCGTCTGTCTGCATACAAGGCAAACGCCCTACCACTGTGCTATCTCTCCAGTTCCCATTTTTTGGTTTTTATTTTATGTTTGTTTTGGGACCATTACCTCACAGTGCTAAGAGATGATGGCTATACAGGCTCAGGGGGACTATATGGGTACAGGAGATCAAACCCAAGCTAACTGTGCAGGGCAAGTGCCATACCCTTACTTGACAGCTGTGTTGCACTATCTAGTTTCTCATGTTGCTTTTTTGGGTCACACCTGGCGGCACTCAGGGGTTACTTCTGGCTCTGCACTCAGAAATCGCTCCTGGCAGGCTCAGGGGACCATATGGGATGCTGGGAATTGAAGAGGTATGTCCTGGGTCAATTGCATGCAAGACAAACGCCCTACCACTGTGCTATTGCTTGGGTCCTCCTCATGTTGTTTTAATTAGAAAACAATGATGACAGTTTTATGTCTATTAACTATTATTCTTTGGCCCATACCCCCAGCTTTGCTCAGGGGTTATTCCTTAAACTACATGCAGGAATAACTCCTGGCAGCTGTGGGAACATATTGGGGTACCAAAGATCAAAGTTGGTCAACCATGTGTAAGAAAAGTCTCTCCCACTATACTATCTCTTCCACCCCTCAAATACAACTCTTGTGGGGGTTTTGTTTGTTTGTTTTTTGGCCACACCGAGTGGTGCTCAGGGGTTACTTCTGGCTCTGTGCTCAGAAATCATTCCTGGCAGGCTTGGGAGACTATCTGGGATATACCAGGATAGAACATGGGTTGGCCGCATGTGAGGCAAATGCTATTGATCTGACCCTCAAATACAATTTTTTTTTTTTTTTTTTGGTTTTTGGGCCACACCCGGCACTGCTCAGGAGTTACTCCTGGCTATCTGCTCAGAAAAAGCTCCTGGCAGGCATGGGGGACCATATGGGATGCCGGGATCTGAACCAACCAACCTGGATCAGCTGCTTGCAAGGCAAATGCTGCTGTGCTATCTCTCCGGCCCCTTAAATACAATTCTTGATGAGTTTTATTTAATTTTCTGGACCATAGAGGCTACTCCTGGCTCTGTGCTTGGGGACCGTGAAGTTCCAGGGATCAAACTTGAGCATCCCATATTCAAAGCCTGTACTCAGCTCATGAAATAGCTGTTTTGGGGAGTTTCTTTTGAGAAGGAGCAGACCCAACAATGCTCAGGGGTTACTTCTGACTCGACACCCAGGAGTCACTCCTGACAGGCTCAGGGTACCAAAAGGGATATTGGGAATCGAACCCAGTTCAGTAGCTTGGGAAGCAAGTGGCCTAACCACTGTACTTTCTGGCCCCTAAATTGTATTTGATAAAACTTAGGTGAGAAAATAGAAGTAAAAAACACCACGTGTCAAGTCCTACAGGTCTTAACATTTAACCATTGTGACAGATGATGAAAAATTTTGAAAAACTAATGAAACAGCTAAGATCACATGGTGCTAGGTGACACACTGAGATTCTAACTTCATGCCCTTATTTCTTTATGGACCACATTCAACTGCGCTCAGGGCTTACTTAGTCCTGGCAGTGCCAAGTAGGCTTTATGTAGTGCTGGGGCTTGAACCCATGGCAACCGAGTGCAGGACAAGCACCCTGCCCACTGTACTGTTGATCTGGCCCCCGAGCTCCGTGTCTTCTATACCATAATTCTTTCCTTGCAAAGAGAAAGCAAAGGGCCGAGTATCCAGTCAACCAACACCTCCTCCTCCAACAGAATCAGTCTAAGAAATGGGTTCACTCACCAGGGCCTCTCTTATCCCAGCCACAGATCATGGTGCCCATGGAGAGTCCCATGCCTTTATATTGATACACCATGTTGGCCAGCAGCTTGGAGGCTGCAGCTACGGAGATGCGCTCCTTATTGCGCAGCTCATAGATGCGGCACTGTCGGGCTAAGAGTCGCTCCCAGAAGCTGCAGTCAGCGGCGCCCCCAGCCATGGTGCCCAAAAGGTAGGGGTTGATCTCGATCACTTTCTTCACCGTCTGGGAGGCAATGTAGGCGCCCGCAGTGGCTCGGGAGTCGGCAGCGACAATGACTCCATGACGAAACTGTCAGGATAAAGGAGAAGCCAGTCAGCAAGGTAGCCACATCTCCCTCTCTTGCTGTTTGAATACCAGCAAAGGTTAAGATATTGAACCTACATATCTTTTCATAGAGCTGGGTCGCCTCTACGCTGGAATATGGGGATGGATACGACAGCACCAATTTAGAGAAGGGCCAGAGAGATAGTACAGTGGGGTAAGGCGCTTGCCTTGCATGCAGCAGAGCTGGGTTCGATCCCTGGAGCCCCAGAGGGTTCCTGAGTGTAGAGACAGTACTGCTGGGTGTTACCCAAAACGAGAGACAAGAGAGACAGAGAGAGACAGACAGAGGCAGAGACAGAAAGACAAAGAGAAATGCTTTAACAAGGGCCCGGAGAGATAGCACAGCGGCGTTTGCCTTGCAAGCAGCCAATCCAGGACCAAAGGTGGTTGGTTCGAATCCCGGTATCCCATATGGTCCCCGTGCCTGCCAGGAGCTATTTCTGAGCAGACAGTCAGGAGTAACCCCTGAGCAGCGCCGGGTGTGGCCCAAAAACTAAAAAAAAAAAAAAAAAAAATGCTTTAACAAGCAGGGCCAGTTCTGGCAGAGTTGCACCACGACTCCCGACAGTCTGGGCTCCTCACACAGTGCTCCCCCAGCCCTCAGGCTTCTACTCTGGCCCTCCCGCCTCGAAGGGTCATCAGAGTGAACTTAGGGGCCGTCCTAGGGCCATGTTCCGCGCGACTGAGGCCTCCCCCACTTTCCTGCGTAGGAGCTACCGGAGGGGTGTCTTCTTCCACCGACCCCGACCCCCCACCGCCACTTCTCCGGCCAGAGCGAGGGGAGCGTTCCCGCCAAAGGCCCGGCCCTGCCCGGCCTCCGTCCGGTCCCCCACTCGACCCGGCGCAGCCCGCACCTTGAAGGCCAGGGTGGTGGTTCCATGGAGCATTTCGATCTTCGGCTCCTCCGGGACGCCCCAGCCGGGTGCGGCCAGGCTCAACCCATCGCTGGGACTTCCCGGGCCTAGGTCCGACAGATCGGCGGGACCCCCGAGTCCGAAAAACCCGCGCTGATTCACCGACAACGGCGCCTGCAACACGCTAGCCAGCGCCATGTCTAGTCAGGGCAGTGAGGACGCGCCGAGCGGCCGGGCAACGCGACGCCGTCGCAGCCTTCACTTCCTGTTAATGTCGCCGGGCCGCCATCTTAACTCCTGGCTACCACCCGCCCCCACCAACTAAAGAAGGGGGGATTCTAAATTCTTTACACTCTGAATGTATTTGGCTGCCTTCTTTACTTTGGTCATTGCAAACTGGAGGTGAGGTTAGGGAGAAGTACAGAGAAAGCCCTTCCAAAGGCCATATTGAGTGAGTGAAGTCAGGACGGCCATCTTTGAGAAGGGCGTGACTGGTTGAAAATCTCTTCCTAAATCTTAAAGGTAAAGCGCCACCCCACCCCACCCTGCCCAAGACTGGTGTCCAAGCAACTCTTTACTTCTTCAAGGCTTCAAGTACTCTTATTAACGCGATTGAACTTGCTATTTTGTCTTAGGGCATTCTCTCATACATATCGGGGAAAAATAATGTTCTACTCTGAGACCATTTTTCAATGAGATTAACTAACCCACAGTAGGTTGTTATTAAAAAAAAAAAAGCACAAGGAATAAAGTGTTAGACTTTTTGTTTAATAGCCTTAATTGCCACAATCCCCCCGTTCTCAACAGTAACCAACTTTTAAAATGCAATATTCTCTTTATTCCCAACCTTTGGTGAATATTTTCATATGTTATGTATTGCCCAAAAGGCAGAGTCAAGAAGGAAGGGCAAAGGGCCTATTTAATCCACAAACTAGATTCTCAATTCAGCTTCTGTATAACCCAGTCAATACTAATTTACAATCCAGAGACCTAGAGGAGAGTGGAGTCTCCATAAAGATGTACCAAGAGGTTTCCTGACTTAAGCTTCTAAGACAAGCTCTTTATTCAGGAATATGCTATATTTCATCGTCTCTCTCTCTCCCCACCTTCCTTCATTTTCAACCCTTTTGGGAACCATAATAAGCCAGGAGGTGGGCAAATGTATGAAATGTTGCCTCCGGCTTTATAGTTCTATGAAGTCAGTGTCTGGCCTTCTTTGTTGGCTTCCAAGAGAAACATTCATCAACATCTTGCATTTACTTTCCTCTGATGCAGGTCTCAGCTCCCCCTCTTCCCCAGCATAAAGTGAAACTGCTGTATTTTTAATCTTGAAATTTGGCAACCCTTTCCAAGCCTAACAGTCAGAGTGTAATGAAGCAGATCTTTATCTGCGTCTCACACTTGGAGGAGGTGAAATGCAGAGTGACTCTGCTTAGTGAGCATGTATTATTTTGCAGTTAGCCTGCCTTGCAAATAGTCCTCCTGATGTTTCTCATTCTTTGTTCTTTTACTCTACCACTAATAACATTTATACTTTTTGTTTGTTTGTTTTGTTTTTTGGGCCACACCCGATGATGCTCAGGGGTTACTTCTGGCTATGCGCTCAGAAATCACTCCTGTTGGGCCGGAGAGATAGCATGGGGGTAGTGTGTTTGCCTTGCATGCAGAAGAACGATGGTTCGAATCCCAGCATCCCATACGGTTCCTTGAGCCTGCCAGGAGCGATTTCTGAGCGTAAAGCCAGGAGTAACCCCTGAGTGCTGCTGGATGTAACCCAAAAACAAACAAACAAACAAAAAAAAGAAATCGCGGGCCCGGAGAGATAGCACAGTGGCGTTTGCCTTGCAAGCAGCAGATCCAGGACCTAAGGTGGTTGGTTCGAATCCCAGTGTCCCATATGGTCCCCGTGCCTGCCAGGAGCTGTTTCTGAGCAGACAGCCAGGAGTAACTCCTGAGCACCGCCGGGTGTGGCCCCAAAACAAAAAAAGAAAAAAGAAAAAAGAAAAAGAAAAAGAAATCGCTCCTGGCTTGGGAGACCATATGGGACGCCGGGGAATCAAACTGCGGTCCGTCCCAGGCTAATGCGGGCAAGGCAGACGTCTTATTGCTTGCACCACCACTCCAGCCCCAACATTTATACATTTCTTTTTTTTTTTTTTTTTTTTTTTTTTTTTTTTTTTTGGTTTTTGGGTCACACCCAGCAGTGCTCAGGGGTTTTTCCTGGATCTGTGCTCAGAAATTGCTCCTGGCAGGCTCGGGGGACCATATGGGGCGCCGGGATTCGAACCGATGACCTTCTGCATGAAAGGTAAGCACCTTACCTCCATGCTATCTCTCCGGCCCCCATTTATACATTTCTTAAGGCATTTTCATATTTTTTCCAAGTTATAAGTGTCTATTTACCTAGGCTGTAAACCTTTATTTATATTTGGGTTTTGACCCATGCTTAGGGAACCCCTGAGGTCTGTCATATGCCAGGTAAGAGAGCTGTGAGCCTTTAAGTGCAGTTATTTCTCACTATTCTTTTTTGTGCCCACTGTTTGCTTAATACCTGTTTGTCAGATGATTGGATGAAATAACAAGTGTTCTTCTAGTCACAGGTTTGATACCTTGCTCATCTGTTTTCATTTTTGCAGCACCAGGAATTGAAACTAGCGAGGCCTGCTCCCCACTGACTCAGTCCTGGCTTTCCATTCATGACCCCTTTGTTTTCCCTTGGCTTTTGAGTCATACCCAGAGGTGTTCAGGGGTTACTCCTGGCTCTGCACTCAGAAATCTCTGCCAGCAGGCTCGGGGGACCATATGGGATGAATCAAACCCAGGTTCGTACTGGGTAGGCTATGTCTGTGCTTTTGCTCCGGCCCCTCCATTCACCACCTTTGACTTTTTTACTTTTTTTTTTCCAAGTAGACCCAGGCCCCCTACTGGAAACTGTCTTTGACTTCTTATCTCTTTTCTTCCATAGTTACAGAAATATAAATATTCTCCTAATTGATTTTTATTTAATTTTTTGGAATTTGAGCCACACCTGGTGGCACTCAGGAGTTTCTCTTTTTGTTTGTTTGTTTTGTTTTTTTTTTGGGGGGGGGCCACACCGGGTGACGCTCAGGGGTTACTCCTGGCTATGCGCTCAGAAATTGTTCCAGGCTTGGTGGACCATATGGGATGCCGGGGAATCAAACCATGGTCCTTCCTAAGTTAGCCGCGTACAAGGCAAACACCCTACCGCTTGCATCACTGCTCCGGCCCCTCAGGAGTTACTCTTGACTCTGCATTCAGAAATCACTCTTGGCAGGCTCGGGGAACCAAATGGAATACCAGGGATCAAACCTGGTTGGCCATGTGCAAGGCAAATGCCCTACCTGCTGTGCTATTGCTCAGGCCACCTAGTTGATTTTTTGAGCCCAAACTTTAGTCTTTTTTCCCCCAAAACTTTATTCTTTATTCATTTTTCATAGCAGCAGATTGATTTTCCTAAAACATCACCTTATATATCACTTTATGTTCTGTAAACTTCAGCTCTTTCAGCATGGCATTGAAAGCCTTTCATAACTTGTTCCCACATATATTAATTCTCTGCTCCAAAGTCCCTGTTCACAGGAACTCAACAAGAAAGAGCTAGAGAGGTAGTATGGTGGAAGTATGGCTTTCCATGCAGTAGACCTCGGTTCTATCCCCAGTATCACATATCTGTCCTCAATCCCTGTCAGGAATAATCTTTGCACTCAGACCAAGAGTAAATTCTGACCACACTCTAGTGTGGTGCAAAATGAGGAAAGAAGGAAGGAAGGAAGGAAGGAAGGAAGGAAGGAAGGAAGGAAGGAAGGAAGGAAGGAAGGAAGGAAGGAAGGAAGGAAGGAAGGAAGGAAGGAAGGAAGGAAGGAAGGAAGGAAGAAAGGAGGGAGAGAGCTCAGTGGCAATGGGAGCATCTGCTTTGCATGCAGAAGGCCTAGCTTCAATTTCTGGAACTACAAGATCCTCCAAACTCCTCCTGCAGCAACTTCAGAGCTGGGAGTAATTCCTGAGTAATTCCAAGAATTTTGAGTATATCTCTAAATTTATTTATTTATTTATTTTTGTTTTGTGATCGTACCTAATTGTACTTAGGACTTAATTACTGGCTCTACACTCATGAATCACTCCTAACAGTACTTGGGGACCATATAAAATCTCAGGATTGAACCTAGGTTAACCACCTAGGTAACCTAGATAAGGCAAATACTCTACCTGCTGTACTATCTCTCTGGTCCCAGGTCCAAATTTTTTTTGTTTAGGGGCAGGAGAGGTGGCACTAGAGGTAAGGTGTCTGCCTTGCAAGCGCTAGCCAAGGAAGGACCGCAGTTCCATCCCCCGGCATCCCATATGGTCCCCCCAAGCCAGGGGCGATTTCTGAGCAGGAGTAACTCTGAGCATCAAACAGGTATGGCCCAAAAAGCCAAAGAAAAACAAAACAAAACAATTTATTTTGTTTAGTTTTTGAGTCACAAGCGGTGGTGCTCAGGGGTTACTTCTGGCTCTGTGCTCAGATATCACTCCTGGCAGGCTCGAGGGATCATATGGGATGCTGGGAATTGAACTGGGGTCCATCCTGTGTTGGCTGCATGCAAGGCAAAAACCCTACCACTGTGATATTGCTCTGATCTCATTTTTTAAAAAGGAAAAAGGGTTGAGGCTGGAGAAATAGCATAGAGATAGGACTTTTGCCGTGCACACATCCAACCCCAGATGGACCACGATTCGATTCCCGGCATCCCATATGGTTCCCTGAACCTGCTGGGGGCGATTTCTGAGCACAGAACCAGGAGTAACCCCTGAGCGCTGCCAGGTGTGGGGGAAAAAAAAAAGAAAAGAAAAAAGGGGCCAGTGAGATGGTAGAGTACGTAGGTCACTTGCCTTACAAGCAACCAACCCAGTTTGATCCCCAGCATCCAATGTGGTTTCCTGAGCACCACCAGGAGTGATTCCTGAGTGCAGAGCCAGGAATAAACCATGAGCATTGCCAGGTATGGCTCTTCACACCTCCTCCCAAGCCCCCAAATAAAAGTTGCTTAGATGTTAAGTCTTTATTTTATTAATCCTAAAGCAGAAGCAAAGCTGATATAAAGTGGTGCGTCCACCCTGTCACATAGGGGCATAGCAGGAACCAGGACCCTGTCCAACTCTGCTATTTTTTTGTTACTCACTTGGGGAACAGGCCTCCCCAGAGGCTGGCTTCTCAACCTTTGCTCTGATGAGTATTGCAGCTCCTTTTCACAACAGCATATTTCAACATTCTCCTCTCTTCCTTTCCCTAGCCCACCTCCATTTCTGCTGGAGCCTCACATGTTTGCGTCACCACTCATAGAGGAAACTGTTGCAGACCCTGGGAATCTCTCATCACCTCTTCTTCTCAACACACCCTCCTGTATTCTTTTATTTTGTGGAGAATGAGGTGGGGAGTGAGGATGTTTTGAGCTACTCTAAAAGGTGCTCAGGGATTAGTCCTGGCTGTATTCTGGGACCATATGTGGTGTGAGTGCCAGGGTTGGCTGTGTGCAAGGCAAGTGCCTCCCACCCTGTACTCTCTCCAGCATTTCAGGCTGTTCTCGAAGAGGGTTCTGGGTTGTGTGAGACAAGCTGTACTCTCTCCAGCCCTTGACACAAACACTGCGACCTTCTATCTCAAGCTGAGAGGTTTGTATGAGGCACCAGTTCTCATCTTCATATGTCTATGTCGTGGGGGGGGGGGTTGTCCTTTTTTTTGGGAGTCACACCCGGCAGCGCTCAGGGGTTACTCATGTCTCTGTGCTCAGAAATCGCCCCTGGGAGGCTCAGGGTCCATATGGGATGCTGGGATTCGAACCACCATCCTTCTGTATGCAAGGCAAACGCCCTATCTCCTATCTCCATGCTATCTCTCTGGCCCTCGTGGGGGATCTCTCTCTCTCTCTTATTTTTGTTTTGTTTTATGGATCACACCTGGTGGTGCTCCGGGGTTACTCTTGGCTCTGTGCTCAGAAATCGCTCCTGACAGGCTCTGGGGACCATATGGGATGCTGGGAATAGAACCGTGGTCCATCAGGGTTTGTATGTGTGCAAGACAAACGCCCTACTGCTGTGCTATCTCTCCAGCCCTTTTGTCTCCTTTTTAAAAATTGTGTTTCATTTTGGGGTCACATCAACAGTACTAGGTTCACTCCAGGTAGAGTGTGGTTGGGATCAAGCCAGATCTGTATGCACTGCACAGCTCCCTCTGAAGCCCTGCTTTTATTGCCTTTTGCTTTCTGGGCTGGGCTCACTAGTCCTAGTGGGCTTAGACGTGTGTGTGTGTGGGAGGTACTTCCACTTTCATGCCTGCATTCTCCTTCTGGGCCAGTGGACCTGTTGGATGAGTATCCTGTATGTCTTCCTAGAGCTGTGTTGACTCAAGCACTGGACGGCCACTTCCTTTTCTTTTGTTTCTGTTTTTTATATATATTTAATTAATTTTATTAATTAATTATTAATTAATTATTTTTGGGCCACCCCCGTTTGATGCTCAGAGGTTACTCCTGGCTAAGCGCTCAGAAATTGCCCCTGACTTTGGGGGGGACCATATGGGATGCTGGGGGATCAAACCGCAGTCCTTCCTTGGCTAGCGCTTGCAAGGCAGACACCTTACCTCTAGCGCCACCTCGCTGGCCCCTATTTTTATTTTTTTACTTTAATTTTTATTATAAATATTTAAGCACCATGATTACGAGCATGTTTATAGATGGGTTTTAGTCATAAACAGAATACCCCCCTTCACCAGTACAACATTCTACCACCAATGGCCCCCTCCTCCCCCACCCTGGACGGCCACTTGTGAGGTGATGGTCCTTTACCTAACACAGCGACTGCCAGCATTTCAGGCCCCGCTCTTGGTTCAACATCTTTCTCTCCATTCAGGCCACTAGTGAAAACCTCTCCCCACCCCACCCAGTGGCTGTACTGCTGCTACTGCTCTGGGTCTGTGTTTTTGCTCCCACGTGGCCCCTGAGAGTCAGTGTCTAAATGTTCTTACCATAATAGCAACACTGGTAATTATAGGAGGTGAAGGATGTGTTAATTGGCCTTATTGTAGTAAACATTTTGCAATATGTGCACGTACCAAATCTTCACATTAACTTATACAATCTTATATACCAATTAGGATTTAAGAAAGCCTGGAGAGGGGAGAAAGGAATGATAAGTGCAGGAGTTCACAGTAGGGAGACTCAGTCCAGATTGCCCAGGAGGACAGAAGGAGGCCACAGAGTGGATTCATTCCTTTGAAAATCTTGTGTCTATTGGCTCCTTCAGTCCAGAGTCTCTGTTCTGTCAGCCTAAACCTGGGAAGAATGTTCAGAGTAAGTGGTACTTAAGCCAAACTTTGAAGGATAGGGTGTGAATAGATGAGGGAGAGGTGTGAGGCATGTTAGGAACAGAATAAAGATTGTGTGGGGATGGGTTAGGATTGGATCATGGGGTCTTAAATGCTAGCCAGGGCTGGGGAAGGTGGTTTGGATTTGTAGCCCTTCAAGTGTTCTCAGTAGAGGACACACAGAGGCTGCTGTGTTAAGGTATTCTACAGGATACTTAGCAGAAGTGTCAATGTGTGGACAGGGAGGCCAGCAGCTGGGTTTCACCCAGAGGTCCTCAGCCCACTTGCTAATGACTAGGGAGGTCACAATCCCCCCCATGTAAGAGTCTAAAACCTAGTCTTTATTTAGTTATTATTTTAAATTTATTTAACGAGGGGCCAAGTGATAGTACAGTGTGTAAGGAATTTGTGTTACTACTCGGCTGACCTGGGTTCGATCCCCGAAACCCCATATAGTCTTCTGAGTTCTTCCCTGAGCATAAAGCCAGGAGTAAACCACTGAATTTAGGCTTAGAAGGAGCTATTCTTGGGGCTGAGCAAAAGTAAAGCAAATAAGGCACTTACTTTGCATGCTGTAGGCTCAGGTTCAATCCCTGACATTCCATATGGTCCCATGAGCCTGTCCAAGTATAAGTAAGTGCAGTCAGGAGTAACCCCTGAGCATTGCTAAGAGTGGACCAAAATCCAAAAAGAAAGAAAGGAGAAACTGGGGCCGAAAAGATAGCATGGAGGTAAGGAGTTTGCCTTGCATGCAGAAGGTCAGTGGTTTTGAATGCTGGTATCCCATATGGTTGCCCAAGCCTGCCAGGAGTGATTTCTGAGTGTGGAGCCAGGAGTGACCCCTGAGTGCTGCTGGGTGTGATCCAAAAACCAAAAAAAAAAAAAAAAAAAAAAAGGAAAGAAATAAAGAGAGGAGAAACTTCTTTTGTGAGGGAGAAAGTGAATGTTGGTCCACACCCTGTGGTGTTCAGGCCTTACCCTTGGTTCTGCACTCAAGGATCACTTTGGCAGGGATCAGGGGGACCATAAGTGGTGCCAGGGATCTAATACAGGCTTGACTGAGTACAACGCAAGCGCGTTAAGCCCCTTACTATCTTTCTGACCCAGGAGGAAACATTATTTTCATTTTATTTGTTTGTTTATTTATGTATTTATTCATTCTTTGGTTTGGGGGCCACACCCAGCAGAGCTCAGGGGTTACTATGGATCTGGGCTCAAAAATCATTACTGGCATTATGATCAAAAATCATTCCTGGGGGCCCGGAGAGATAGCACAGCGGCGTTTGCCTTGCAAGCAGCCGATCCAGGACCAAAGGTGGTTGGTTCGAATCCCAGTGTCCCATATGGTCCCCCGTGCCTGCCAGGAGCTATTTCTGAGCAGACAGCCAGGAGTAACCCCTGAGCACCGCCGAGTGTGGCCCCCCCCAAAAAAATCATTCCTGGAAGGAATACCATATGGGATGCGGGGATTGAACCCAGGTGGGCCAAGAGCAAGGCAAAGGCCCCTACCCGCTGTGTTATTGCTCTGCCCCCTAGAAAAGACATTCTTTATTATTTTATTTATTTATTTATTTATTTTAGGTCACACCCAGTGCTCAGAGGTTACTCCTGGCTGTCTGCTCAGAAATAGCTCCGGGCAGGCACAGGGGACCATATGGGACACCGGGATTTGAACCAACCACCTTTGGTCCTGGATCAGCTGCTTGCAAGGCAAACGCCACTGTGCTATCTCTCCGGGCCGAAAAGACATTCTTATCTCTTCTGTAGGTGCCTCATGTGGCCTTGCATGAGGAAAAAACAGGGGTGGTGGGAACTCAGTGTGGCCTCCAGTGTGGCCTCCCATCTGCTAATCTTTCCAAGGAGGCGACCCATTTTCTGTCCTGAGGCTCCAGAAAATGTTAGATAGTGGCCACATCAGTGTGCTGTCAAGGGAGCCCTGGCATTTCTGGGAATAATCCCATACCCCACAGCAACCCCTAACTGGTGAAGTTCAGGAAAACAGACTCTAGGTAGTGCTAGAAGTAGCAAGCATCCAGCTACTACGGCTGATTTAAGACTTACGTTCATCAGGAAAGTACTAACATTGGATGTTTCACCTGCCTTGGAACTACAAACCATCCCTCCTGATATGTGTGAGGCTTCAGGCAGAAAGGAGAACTTACCTATAGAGAGGTCAAAGCACAGATGGTAGTGTGCTGGCCTTGTATGTTGCCAAGCCTGGTATCCCATATGGTTCCCCAATCCCCTCTAGGAGTGATCCCTAAATACAGAGGGAAGCATCACCTAAGCATCATTGAGTGTTGCTCCTAAACAAACAAATAAATAAATATAAAGAGGTCCAGGAGAGAGAAGATGCCTTTATTCCTTAAGCCCCATCCTCAGAATGCCCAGGGTACAAGAGCCACTTACCGTGTGGGAGAAACTATTCACCCAATACCCATCAGATAAGGGGCTAATATCCAAAATATACAGGGCACTGACAGAACTTTACAAAAAAACCCCATCTAATCCCATCAAAAAATGGGGAGAAGAAATGGACACTTTGATAAAAAAAAGAAATACAAATGGCCAAAAGACACATGAAAAAATGCTCCTCATCACTGATCATCAGGGAGATGCAAATCAAAACAATGATGAGATACCATCTCACACCAGAGATTGGCACACATCACAAAGAATGAGAACAATCAGTGCTGGCGGGGATGTGGAGAGAAAGGAACTCTTATTCACTGCTGGTGGGAATGCCGTCTTGTCCAACCTCTATGGAAATCGATATGGAGATTCCTCCAAAAACTGGAAATTGAGCTCCCATTCGACCCAGCTATTCCACTCCTAGGGATATACCCTAGGAACACAAGAATACAATACAAAAGCCCCTTCCTCACACCTATATTTATTGCAACACTATTCACAATAGCAAGGCTCTGGAAACAACCAAGATACCCTTCAACAGACGAATGGCTAAGGAAACTGTGGTACATATACACAATGGAATATTATGCAGCCGTCAGGAGAGTTGAAGTCATGAAATTTTCCTATACATGGATGTACATGTAGTCTATCATGCTGAGTGAAATAAGTCAGAGGGAGAGAGAGACACACACACAGAATAGTCTCACTCATCTATGGGTTTTAAGAAAAATAAGTCATTTTTGCAACAATCCTCAGAGACAATGAGAGGAGGGCTGGAACTTCCAGCTCACTTCAAGAAGCTCACCACAAAGAGTGGTGAGTGCAGTTATAGAAATAACTACACTGAAAACTACCATAATCATGTGAATGAATGAAGGAACTGGAAAGCCTGTCTAGAGTATAGGTGGTGGGGGTGGGATGGAGGGATTTTTGGGACATCGGTAGTGGGAATGTTGCACTGGTGAAGGGTGGTGTTCTTTACATGACTGAAACCTAATCACAATCATATTTGTCAGAGAAGTGGAGATAGGCTTCAGTTTGCCTTATCCTGGCCCTTCAGAAACTTTCTGCCCTTCTGCAAGGCCCCTCATACCAGAGAAGACTCTTTTTTTTTTTTTTTTGGTTTTTGGGTCACACCCGTTTGATACTCAGGGGTTACTCCTGGCTATGCACTCAGAAGTTGCTCCTGGATTGGGGGACCATATGGGACACCGGGGGGATCTAACCGCGGTCCGTCCAGGCTAGCGCTGGCAAGGCAGGCACCTTACCTTTAGAGAAGACTCTTTTTAATCTCCTTTTTCTTCTGTCCTGTTGCAGGTCGGTTCCCCTTAGCCTCTACCCACCACTTTTATTTTGTGGGAAGGGGTTTGGTCCACACCTGGAGATGTTCAGGGCTTACTCCTGCTCTGTACTTAGGAATTACTTCTGTTGGGCCTTGAGGGACCATACAAGATGCCGGGTATCAAACCCGGATCAACCACATGCAAGGTAAGTACCCTAACCACTGTACTATCCCTCTGCCTTCCCCATGCCTTTTTATTGTTGTTTGGTTTTGGTTTGGGGTCACATTTGCTGATGCATAGTGTTGTTCCTGGCTCAGCACTCAGGGGGCCACTCCAGGCAGTACTAGGGTGACCATGTGTGTTGGGAGGGACCCAGCATGTAGAGTTACACTCCAGGCCTTTGAGCCATTTTCCTGCCCCTCAGTTCTCCTCTTTCCCACCTTGACTGTGAGATGAAAGTGTGATCAGAGCAGGCTCCCTGGTTAGCTCCTGCCAAGGAGATTTCATTGTCTCAACTTCAGTTCTGGGCCTGAACCCCTGAAGGCAGGTTTGATTTCCCTGTGCCCTGCACAGAACAATTCAGCAGTTCTGTTCCTCCCTTTGCAGTTATCCCAGCCCCCACCCACTCCAGCGCCTTGAGGATGACAGACAGGAGACTCCATGGGGACGCTCAGTTGAGTCCTGGGCAGCAGCTTTCCTGCCCCAGCTGGTCAGGTCTCCCCACTGGTCCTAGGGGAGGGTGCTTGCTCCCTGAGCCAGACTGTCTCCAAGCCTCTACTCTGGGATCAGGACAAGGGACTAGAGACTCTTGTCTGGTTCACTGCTCCTGGCTGTAGCCCAGCTTTTCCTTAGAGTCCCATTCCCTGTCCCCTGTCTCCTCCCCTAAGCCCAAAGTCCTTGCCTGCCTCCTTCCCACCTTCACTTAGCTCCAGACATGGCTCTGCAGAACGTCTGCAAGTGGCAGTCCCAGGATGCCCAGGAAACCTCGCCTCGCCTGCCTCCACTGAGTGGCTGGGTGGTACCCCGGGGCTGGGACCCGAATACCTTCCTGCAGGTCCACGGCCCCAGGCTGGCCCATGGCACCACCACCCTGGCCTTCCGCTTCCAGCATGGAGTCATCGCCGCTGCAGATACACGATCCTCCTGTGGCAGCTACGTGGCCTGTCCGGCCTCCCTCAAGGTGATCCCGGTTCACCGGCACCTCCTGGGTACCACATCGGGCACCTCAGCCGACTGTGCCATGTGGTACCGGGTGCTGCAGCGGGAGCTACGGCTGCGGGCCCTGCGAGAGGGGAAGCTGCCCAGCGTGGCGGGTGCTGCCAAGCTCTTGTCGACTCTCATGGCTCCTTACCGGGGGCTGGACCTGTGTGTGGCCACTGCCCTGTGCGGCTGGGACCACTCAGGCCCTGCACTCTTCTATGTCTACAGCGACGGGACTCGCCTGCAGGGGAACATTTTCTCTGTGGGCTCCGGTTCTCCCTACGCCTATGGCGTGCTCGACCGAGGCTACCGTTACGACATGAGCATCCAGGAAGCCTACGACTTGGCTCGCCGGGCAGTGGTCCATGCCACCCACCGCGATGCCTATTCGGGGGGGTCAGTGGACCTTTTCCATGTGCGGGAGAGTGGGTGGGAGTATGTGTCCCGCAATGACGCCTGGGGGCTGTACTCGGAGCTGCAGAAGTTTCCAGAACCCTACAAGGATGAGGAGGAAGAAGAGGAGTCCAGCCAGGCCAATCCAGAGCCTGTCACGCTTTCCAGAGCGGAAGACAGTGGGGATTCTTTGGAGGGACCAGCACCCACAGATACTGGGATGCTTGCAATGCAAGGACACCTACAGGGTTAGAGGAGGTACCGTGAGAGAAGGACAGGACTGGGTTGGGGGAGGGCTGAGGAACGAGCTGGAGAAGGGAACAGTCTCCCAGCTCAGCTTTCTTTGCTCCGAGTCTTCATCTCATCCTGCCTCACCTCCCAGAGCTCTTGGCAGCTCCACCTCCCATGGACATATTGTGATTGAGCCTCAATAGATGGTCCAGCCTCCTGTCGGCGTCATGTCCTTCTTTAGAAGCAAATGCTGCCCCCAGCCCCCAGCTCATTCCACACCCTCCTTTCTCCTTCCTCTCTGCCAGCTTCTCACCTGCGCCAGGTCAGGGAGAGAATATGGGACCCAGGCTGGGGGGCCCTTCATGGCCACCTTCTCTGCTCCCCTGCACTGCCCAAACTCTGCCACTAGACACAGGGCTCAAGAGCATCCTCTGAGGTAAACATTCACACACTGCAGAAGAGGTCACAGGGTCAAAGATTTGTGTGACTTGCTCACAGTGACAGGAAGGATGGATTTGGCCTTCTGCTTGGTGCTTCTGGAGCAGTTATCCTCCCTACTTCCCTCACCCCATCCCTCGCACTTTCATTTCCCTCTCCCCTCTTCCCTCTCCTCTCCTGTCTCCTCTCTCATCTCTCCTCCTTTCCCCTCCCTCCCTCCCCACCTGGAATATTTTTGAGAGTCATGGAGAGTGGAGTGGCTGGGTCAGGCCCACCTGGTGAGGGTCTGGAGGGGTGAGGCCAGGGAAGCAGCTTCCACAGCCTCTCTGCCCCCTACCTGGAGCCACTGTCAGTATCTAGGTGTCCAGGTCCCTCCTGGAGACTCCTCTTTCCCTTGTACAGGCCCTCCTTGACTCCACACAGGAATGAAGGGAGGGAGGAGCAGAGACTGTGGGGGAGTGTGTGTGTGTGGGGTTGGCACATCCTCTTCCCCTGCTGCTCCCCTGCTATCAGAGCCTTGGCTGGGCTCGGAGGATGAGGTTCACGATGGACCCTGACCCTCTCAAATGGGGAGAAAGAAGGGGTGAGCAACAGAGGGGCCCTCCGGAAGGTTTTCTTCCTACCCTTCAGTAGTCCAATCCCTACACTGCACCTAGGCCTGAGCAGGCAGCCTGGCCTTCAGGAATGACTGGGAAGGAAGGAGGAAGGATCAGGGAACCCCAAGAAGGTGCTGGAGAGGAAATAGCTGCAGCTGAAGCACATTTATATAGAGAAATCCCAGGTTCTATCCCCAGCACCAAATGGTCCTGTGAGCACTGTTTGGTTATCCCTGAGCACTGTAATAGGAGTAGCCTCTGAGCACTGCATCCCAGATTCAAGTGCTTGATGGCCTTGGGAAGGAAGAGCCATCTGCAAGTCTAGAGCCATGCTGGATCTGTTTCCTCATACTTGTGAAGTGAGGACTCTACCAGAGTCCACCCCTAGCTGCCAGAGGGGAGGGCCAGTTGTGCTGACTTGAGATACACTCAAAGGTCTTACCAGCAACTCCATTTGCTTCTTTTTAGGGTTTTTTTTTTTGGGAAGGAGGGGGGCAAACCTGGTAATGCTTGGAGCTACTACCAGCTCTGTGCTCGGGAGTCATTCCCAGCTGTGCTCAGGGGATCCAGTGATGTCAGGGATCGAATCCTACATGCAAAGCCAACACCTTAGGATTGAATTCAGTTCTACTGTGTACAAGGCAAGTGCCTTAATTCCTGTTCTGTCTCTCTACAATTCTTTACTGAGGAGGTAAGGGAGGGCTGGGAGGCAAAACCCCAGAACCCACATTCGTGACCCCTACCTATTTACCTAGGAGAGGCCCTGACTGTCCTAAGAGTGAGAGAGTGAGCAAGAGAGCGAGAGAGAGAAGAGATCCATGGGCCTTGTGCAGTTTGCATGAGAGAGTGCTGGATTTGATCCTAAGTACCTCACAGTCTACCAAGCACTGTCAGGAAAGTCCCCTGAACAGGGACTAGTCCTTGCTTGCTTTGTTCCCTCCAAAAACTAGCATGGTAGTCAAGATTCAGGCTTTCTTCTCACCTTCCTCAATCACCAGCAGGAACCAGACTGTCTTCTGCTGTCCATCTATTATTTTTTCTCTTTCTCTTCATTTTTGGGGGGCCTTTGGAGCTATACCTTGTAGTGCTCAATAGCTATTCCTGACTCTGCTCAAAAGTGACTCCTGGGATATCAGGGACCAAACTAAGCTCAGCCACATGTAAAACAGACACCTTACCCATTTCCCCCCCCCCCCCTCCTCTGGCAGCATTTTAGTATTTTGTTTATTTAATTGGCTTTTTGGCCACACCTGGCAGCACTCGGGTTACTCCTGGTTCTGTGCTCAGAAATTACTTCTTGCAGGCTCAGGGGACCATATAGGATGCCCAGGATCAAACACAGGTTGGCTGCGTGCAAGGCAAACGTCTGACACGCTGTGCTATAGCTCTGGCCCCTTATTTTTGTTTTTGGGGCCACACTTATCAGTGCTCAGGGGGCCATATGGGATGCTGAGGTTTGAACCTGGGTCTGAGACATGCAAGGCAAAGGTACCTGTTGTACTATAGCTCATTCTACTGTTGGTGTGTGTGTGTGGGGCTCTTGAGCCCTTTAATTTTTTTTTTTTTTTTTTTGTGGTTTTTGGGTCACACCCGGCAGTGCTCAGGAGTTATTCCTGGCTCCAGGCTCAGAAATTGCTCCTGGCAGGCACGGGGGACCACATGGGACGCTGGGATTCGAACCGATGACCTCCTGCATGAACGGCAAATACCTTACCTCCATGCTATCTCTCCAGCCCCGAGCCCTTTAATTTTTATTTCTTCTCTCTCAGTAACCTGACTTCTCCTTCCTGCTCCTCCTCTATCTTAATTTCCTTGGACAGTTTGAAACCAACAGGAGCCTAGAGGGCTGGTAGTGAGGGTCTGGATAAAGTCATCACTCGCTCAGTCCCAGAAGCAATTCAAACCCTCTTCTGGGGGCATTGCCAGCAAGAGGGGAGTGGGTCAAATCCTATCCTCTCCTGCAGAAAAAGGCAGGACCCCCTTTTACAAAATAAGTGTTTATTATGAAATTAGAGATGGGGGTCCCTCCCCTTCCTCCCTTTGTCCCCTTCCCCTGCTGCCTCCCCATTTCCTGCCCCTCCCCTCCAGGAGCCTGGGAGGTACATAGAACAGCACAATGCCTGGAGAGCCCCAGAGAGTGGGCTGGGGGCTGGAGGTCGGGCCCTGGGAAGTGAGCAGCTCCCTCTCTGCGCTGGAGGCCAGTGGAGTCAGGATGAGTCCATGAGTGATGGATGGGACCATGCGGGCAGGTCTGTAGACAGGAGAGTCTGGGTTAGAGGTGAAAAGCCGGGGATGGAGTGGGAAAATGTGACTTCCCCCAATCACGTTTAGGGGCACTAACCTGGGGGAGAATTTCCCCTGCAGGAGGGTGGGCAGCAGTGGCTGGAAGATTTTTCTTGCTTTGGGGATGGACAACAGAACGAAACAAACCAAAAGCTAGTCCCAGGGACCCGGTGACGATGGGGGCCAGATGTGGGCGGCAGACAGACATAGGCCTAGGAGTGAGCTTCCCAGCCGAGGGCAGACAGGACAGAACGGTCACGGAGAAAGTGGGATCACAGTGCGAGGACAGAGGTTCTGAATCGGAGTCACACACACACACACACACACACAGAGACAGTCCCTGGAGAGACACGCAGCGGGGGGGACGCTCTGGAGGAGACACAGGAGAGGGGAGGACCAGAAGGTTCCCCCTGGAGCAGCTGCAGACACTGGAAGGGGAAGGAGTGGAAGGGCCGGCCCGGGACTGCTGCATCCTGCCGCACCCGGGCTCGCTCTCTCTCGGAGGGCCTGCGCGGGCCCAGCCGGGGCTCTCAAGGGCCTGGGGGCTCCTTGGCCCCGTACAGCTCGGCCAGGGTGCGGAACAGGGGCCCCCAGTCGTCGAGCGGCTCTGCGGGCCCGGGCACGCCGCCGGCCTCGCTGCCGCTGCCGGAGCCCAGGGAGCTGAGCGAGCCGCAGGAGGAGCCGCGGCCCTCGTAGCCGTAGACCTGCACCGAGTCGTAGGGCGGCACGCCGGGGTCCTCGTCCGCCTCCCGCAGCCGCAGCGCCAGCAGCTGCGCCACGTCGGCCGGGCCGGGCGGCCGGGGCTGGCGCGGGGCCCGGGCCCGGGGCAGCACGTCGCGGCGCGCGGGCGGGCCGGGCACCGGGGCCGCGCCGTCGGGGTTCTGCAGCGCGCTGATGTCGAAGGCCTCCGTGTCCTCCTCGCCGCCGCCCTCGTCGTCGTAGGTGATGATGTTCTCGCGCACGTCCTCCTCCTCCAGCACCATCAGCGCCTCCTGCTTCTGCCGCCGCAGGGCCACGAAGAGCACCACGAGCGCTGCGGAGAGGGAGGCCCGGAGCATGGAGAGCCACGCGCGCCCTCCCACCCACCCACGCCCGCGCTCTCCCGGGGCTCCCCTTCATCAGCCTCTGGCCCCTGGGTCCTTTGTGTGGTAGCTGGGGGGGGGGGATTCTCTCTCGAGTGGTCGGAAAGACAAAATGCCAGGAGTCAGGGCATCAAACAGCCTCCCTTGATGGCTAGGATGGTCCTTACTGATGGGCAGGTCACAAGAACAGAACTTTTCTCTTGGACACTTAAGGGTACGGCCAGAGTGAAATCCAGAGACCACTCAGTGTTCCTTCCAGCACAGGAAACTTCCAGTATGGGAGGGGAACACTCATGGGGGGGGGACACACTGGATCACATGCATGTCATAGATAAGTAGGGTGGGACAGCCTTTACCCCTGTACTGTTTGTCTGGCCCCACTAGGGAAGGTTTATTCTTTGTTTTTTATTTTGGGGGGACATACTTGTCGGTGCTCAAAGTTAACTCCTCTCTCTGCCCTCAGAAATGACTTCTGGGGGACCAACTGGGTGCTAGGATCAGACCGGTCCTTACAGTGCTCTACTTGATAAACATACTTTTTTTTTGGGGGGGGGGGGGTCACGCCTGGCGGCGCTCAGGATTACTCCTGGCTCTGCTCAGAAATCACTCCTGGCAGGCACGGGAGACCATATGGGATGCCAGGATTTGAACCACCGTCCATTCTGGATCAGCTGCTTACAAGGCAAATGCCCTACCACTGTGCTTAATCTCCGGCCCCATCTTTTTTTTTTTGGGGGGGGGGCACACCCAAGGAGTGCTTGGGTCATTCCTGGCTCAGAAATCACTCCTGGCAGGCTCAGGGGATTGAATAGGATGCCAGGGATTGAACCCGGGTTGGCTGTCATGCAAGGCAAAGGCCCTACTGCTGTGCTAACACTCTGGCCCAGGGCTATTTTTCTTAAGGAATCAGGGTTCTGATTCTTTTTTTGGGGGGAGGGCTGTGGGGGTCACACCTGGCAGTGCTCAGGAGTTACTCCTGGCAGGCTCAGGGGACATATGAGATGCCAGGATTCAAAGCAGGGTCCATCCTATGTTGGCTGCGTGCAAGGCAAATGCCTTACACTGTGCTATTGCTCCAGCCTGATTCTTCACTATGCCCCCTGCAGCCCTGGATTCTAGGGCCTCACACTTGAAGACCAATACTCTATGGCTGAGCTATAAGCCACAGTCCTGGAGCCCATTTCTCTGCCCCTCTCAGTTCTGTTCCCACTCACCAAGCAAGGTGCCTATGCAGGTGATGATGGCCAGCAGGGCCCCAGTGCTGAGCCCTGCAGGCGAGAGCTGAGCCTCAGGCCGGCAAGAGGCCACAGAGCCGTCAGGCCGGCAGCGGCACACACTGACCGTCACGGTGGCTGTGCTGCTCAGGGCGGGCTGCCCCCAGTCCCACAGCTCCACAGGGACCAGGTAGGGGAGCTGGCGGGGGGGAGCAGGCCGGAGGGGCAGCAGCAGGCTGGCAGAACCATCTGACGGAGGGGAAGAGGGGAACAGGCACTGCTTAAGAAACCATCCTGCCCTGAAGGATAGCATCAACATGTTGATTCCACATTTACCTTCCAGGCTTCTGTGGAGACCGCAGAGGTGGGCAGGGGTGGAGGAAAAAGGGAGGAGGGGGAGCAGGCAAGAGCACGGCCGCAGGGGGCACCCACCTCTGTTGTCCCGGACGGTGAAGTTGGCGTCAGGCCCCAGGGGACCTTGCAGGGACACTCGGCTACTATTGCCAACTTCGTCTCTGTCCAGGGCCCGGATGACCTGGATGAGCTGGAGGAAGAGGAATCTTGTATGCAGCAGGGAGAGGAGGGATTGGCTCCCACCCTCACTTTAGCCCCTCACCTGGCCTGGGGCTGCAGAGTCACACACAAAGGTATCGTAGGGCTCAGCGAGTTGGGGGGCATTGTCATTCTCATCCAGGGTCTGTATGGTCACTTCCACGCGGGAGGCCTGGGCAGAGCTATCTGAAGCCAGAACATGAACATATAGACTTCTGCGCCTTGTGCACACATGGCAGTTTACATGCCACTTGCACCTGTGCAGCATAGGGAGGGCAGAGCCTATATGAACATGTGAGTAACCAATAAATGGTAAAAATGCATGAAACCGAATGCATCCTCCATCAGTGAAGCATTCCAGCAATGTCCACAGAACAATCTGTTCAGCAGTACTGCAGCACCCACCATCTCCATACAGTCAGCACAGGGCATATACCGTTCACAAAAGGCAGAGAGAAGGTACGTGCAGGTAGACTGCAGCCACATGCAAGCACATTTAGCAGAGTCATTGGACACTCAGCATTTAAAACCAATGTAGCTCATAAGACATTGCAGTCACTATGTAAGGGATGGCCTGTCTTACCAGCCCACCCTGGCCCGGGTAGAGAACAGCTCCGTGCATACACATGCCCCACTAAGGTTTGGAGGTGATGGTGTTGGAGTGGCTCATTTAACCTTGACCTTGGGGAGTGAGGAGCTGCATGAAGCACAGAGAGCCAGAGCCAGTCCAGCTGGGACCCTGGAGCTAGACACAAGCTACCTCTTCACCTAGGCCCTTTCTGGGGCATGCCCACTATGGTCTTGCCTTGACCCTCACTGCTCATGCTATTCAGGAACCCCCTGCACCGTCCCCAGGAGGAGACTCTCCATTCCTTTGTCTCCTCCAGAGAGCTGGCAAGCCTTTTGGAGGGCTGGGCTTTTAGACTGCATGCCTGAAGGGCCTACTGAGGGTCTAGGTCACGCTGGATGATATAGGGTTTGGTGTGGAGGACTTGGCAGGTTGGTGGAAGGGGAACCACAAGCACAGCACAAGCCACACAGACAGCCACAAGCGCAATGAACATGTGCGTGCATACACATATTTGCAGGGCAGGCAGCTCCTAATGTCCCACAGGAGCCAATAAATACACACGCTTCCCACACAGAAGTGCATGTGCTGGAGGAGGCGGCAGCCTGAACCTACAGCCAGAAGAGTACTGCACCTAATGCTGACCTTCATCTCTGTATGACCCTTTGCCTGAGTTCCCCCGTACAAGGGTGTACGATGCACTGCCTTCATAAAGTCAGGGTAGAGATTCCAGAAATTAATTCCTATTTGGTACCTGGAATAGCCCCTGATCATCTCCACAATCTTCACATACACCGGATACAGAAGCTGCTCCAAGTACCCCTACTGTATGGACACATCTATTTGCACACTGTGCTTCTACATGGGCACTCAATTATTCACATACCTGGCCAGTGGCAGAGGTGCACATGCACACATACATGCAGGTGATTTTCATATCTGTACAATCGTACACACAGAAGCAGATTCCCACAGCTCTCCATTGACAAACACCAACATACATCCATCCATTGACAGCTTCCATGGACAGGACACAGACAAAGACAGCGGAGATGAGGGAGGCTTGCTGAAGTGGGGTATGCCCTGATTCCTTGGGCCGGGGCCGCACAGACACAGCTGAGCTGCCATCCTGCTGACAGGTAACTGACAGGGCAGGAGGAGCCTGCACGCCCTGGGAAGATCCTTGCATCCGAGTGGAGTGAGGAGAGGTCTGCCAGGGACAGCTTAGAGGGGGCTCCCAAGGAGCTGATTGATTTATAGGTTGTTGTAATCAGGTGGGTTGGTGCACTTTGAGTCGGGCTGGGTTCAAGTAGCCCTATTTTGTTTCAGGTGGCCAAAGTCCCTGCTAAAGACCCAATGGTCAGACTGGGAGTTGCCATGGCAGCAGGCATGAGGGCACAGCTCCTCTGGGGCCACCGCTGTGCCCCCCCACCCCGGGCAGGATTCCTCACCGAGCTCTGTGGCCAGCACTGTGAGGTTGTGCCAGACCCGAGTTTCACGGTCCAGGGGCACTGCGGTGCGGATGGTGCCATCATCAGGCTCTATGGAGAAGCAGCGCTCTGGGTCCGAGTGGGGGAGGATGGAATACCTGCAGGAGAGAGGCTGCTACAAGGGGTCTGGGGATGGCCCGGACCTGCTTGGTCCCCTTCAAAGACAACTGTCCCTGGAAAGTCAGGCTCTGTGTGGCACTGGGGCAGGGGCAGAGACAGCACAAGGTGGAGGAGGGGCAGTCCATACCACTGCCATCCAGGCTTCCAGACCTTGGCAGATGGTTTAACACGCTCCCCTGAGTGACTCAACTACATGGGGGGTGGGCTGCCCCATCCTCAAGGAAAGGGGCTGGGCATGCTAGCAGGGGAGGTGAACCATTAGGATCTGGACCCAATTCTGCCACTTATTGTGAGAACTTGGGCAAGTGACTGGGTGGTGCTCAGGATCGAGCCTCTTAAGAGCAGGACAACTGTCCTCAGGGAATTAGATCACTCAGCACCGCCAGTGGGTAAAGTGTGAAGTGCGAGCAAGGATCAATAGTGATCATGGTCCAGCCATCAACGGAATGAACACAGGAGAGATTACTCTGCTCCCCATGGCTGAGAAATGCCTGTTCCCTGCCTGAAGGGAAAGGTGAAGACTGGGGAAGAGGCCCAAGCATCAGGGGAATGATGAGGGACAGGAGAGGAGGCATTCTACCTGGTAAAGGGTGATGGGAACACACCATGGCTAAGCCCGTGTGTGCTCTCCTAACCTTGACCCTTGACCCAGGCCCACACTCCAGCTCACCTGATTGGGCTGGCCGGGGAGTCCAGATCTGCAGCTGAGACCAGACCCACCAGGGTCCCAGGAGCCTGGTTCTCAGGCACTGCCAGGTGGTAGGCAGCCTGAGTGAAGGCAGGTGGCTCGGGTGCATCCTGCACAGTAACGCGCACTGAGGCTACATCCTTGAAGGGGCCTCGCCGCAAATAGGCTGGGTCAATGAGTGTGTTGGTGGCCTCCACTCGGAAGGAGTAAGAACGACGGCTCTCGAAGTCTAGGGGCTGCGGTGAGGAGAGAGAGAAAAGCCAGAGACATGTGGAAAGCAAGACAGCTCCTTTCCCTCAGATACTGAATGAACAGCGGTGGCCAACAGACAGGCAGAGGGCTGTGTGGTTAACCTTGGGTCTGTCTCCAGCGCCCACAGACTCGATCTGTGAAAAGTTTTGAGTTGATGGTGTAGTTCTGCAGTATAGCACTTGTGTGAGGCCTTGGGCTTAATCCCAGCATTGAGCAAAATATACAAGAGAAAAACTCTTGGACCTGGAGTAATAGTAATGCAGGTAGGGCACTAGGCCTTGCATGCAGTCATCCTGGATTTACCAGGAGTTATCCCTGAGCAAAGCCAAGAGTAAACCCTAAGCACTGCCTGGTGTGGCCCCCAAAACAAAACAAAAGTGTTGAACAGGTAATTTCCTCTACTTTCTGGACCTTAGACCTTTATCTGGAGCTGAGATAAATGTGGTCGTTACCCACCAATAAATGCAGAAGGCCGGCTAGAAGGGTAGGAAAGAGCACAGTGCATTTGCCTTGCATGCGACTGACCTGATCTTGGATCCTTGACACCCCATATATCACCCAAGCACTGCCGCGAGTGATCCCTGAGCACCACTAGTGTGTTCCCCCCGCCCCACAATCACGACCAATGAATGAATAAATGGGTAGAGTGTGCCATTGGGCAAGGTAGCAGGAACGCAGCTGTGAGTGGAGCTGACCTTGCGCACAGTGAGCAGCCCATCCCGGCCCTGAGAATCTGTGCTGATGCTGAAGGCCTCAGAGCCCTCCCCGTCCAGGATGCTGTAGGCCATGAGGGCGTTGTCCCCCAGGTCCGGGTCCTGGGCCCGCAACCGGCCTACAAGGGTGCCTGGCCCAGCTGTCTCCACCACAGAGAACTGATAGAGGCCTGGGGATTGGGATGGCAGGGTAGAGAGACATTCATTCAGAGAGGCCTCTAGTCCCTGCGCCCCAGCCCTTCCTCCCCAGGGGCCTGGTTGGTGGGGGCAGGCTTCTCCCCAGGCAGGGGTAGTGGTGGCCATGCTGGCCCCATACTCTGAGGAAACTTGGGGGGGTTGTCGTTGACATCGCTGAGAGTGACGGTCACCGTAGTGCTGCCCGACAGCCCCCCCATGTGGCCGCCCATGTCCTTGGCTTGAATCACCACCAAGAACTCTTCCTGCGTCTCCCGGTCCATGTTGGGGATGGCCGTCCGCACCACTCCTGGGGGGGCGGGACAGGAGGGGTCAGGGACATTCTTCCCCACAGCGGCCCTGCCAGGCACCCGCATCCTGTTCTCACCTGTCTGGGGGTCCACTGAGAAGAAAGGCAGCCCGTCCAGCACTGTGTATACCAGCTTGGCACTGTTCCCATAGCTGGGGTCATCAGCATCATGAGCGGTAACCTGGATCACTGATGTTCCTATGTCCCCCAACCCCCCGTAACCCCACTCAGCAGGAGAAGAGCCAGAGGGAAGGGACAGCATATGAGAGGGACAAGAGCATGAAGGGGGCTGAGTCAAATGTGGGACATTCTGGGGAGAAATGGAAAGACGGGTATGGGCACTTCATGGGGTAGGGTGGGGGTACTCACCCACATTGGACATCTCGGGCACGGTGGCATGGTAGGGTCCCAGGGGGAAGATGGGCGGGTTGTCATTGATGTCTTGCACCTTGATGATGAACTCGGAGGGGGGCTCCAGGGGACGGTTGGAAGTTCGGTCCACAGCTTGGGCCAGAAGCACATACTGGGCCTTCTCCTCTCGGTCCAGGCTCTTGGTGACATGAATGTTGCCAGTGGCCTCGTCGATCACAAACACAGTGCCTGCCCCTTCCCCGGTCAGCAGGTACTTGGTGCGGCCCTCGCCCCGGTCCACGTCTGAGTGTAGCTGCAGGGCCGGGGGAAAGGCAGAATTTTCAGCACCAGAACAGAAGGCGCAGGGGTCTGTATCTAGGACTGGGCAGCAGGTTGGAAAGCCAGAGGGAGGCAGCAAGATCTCTGCAGAGGGAAAGCAGCTGCAGGGCAGGGCCCAGGGGTCTGGAGTCACGGTGGACAAGACAGCTCTAGCCTTACCTTGCCAATAAGGACAGGCTCTGGGCCGGCATACTCCTCAATGACAAAGAACTGATTCCACACCCAGCTCCTTCGGGTCCGTGGCAGTGCTGGTCCTGGGGAGCCCCTGGATCCTGCCCATGCTTGGGCAGGGGCTGCCAGGCGCCCCATGCAGCCCCAGCCACCCAGCCAGGCCAACAGGAGCCTCACCAGGCCCCACATGTTTGGGCTCCAGCCAGGGCTCTGTTCGCTGTGCCCAGACACTGAGGCATGGGCAGGCTGGGGCGGAGGGGTTGATGCATCCAGGCTACCCCATGGAGCCTTACCTGCAGGACAGGTGGGTGTTTAGGGGCCAGGAAACCACATACACACACACACACACACACACACACACACACACACACACACACACACGTATACCCACACACAGTCACATATACACACACCAGCTAAAGGGAGAGCTGCTGAAGATTAACCCTTCAGAAACTAGATACCCCATTGCTCAGAAGCCAGACTAAGTCAAAGAAGATCCTAGCCCCCAACCCTCTAGACTCGGCCTGTATTCATCTCCAGCCCTCCAGCCTGATAAATCTCCAGCCAGTCAACTATGAGAAGCTGGGGAAGAAACAGTAGAGGGGATGCTGGGATCTTGCAACCCATACCTGGTCTCTATCCTGTCAGCTTGATATGCAACCAGGGGGTTGGGTGGAGGGTGGGGGGAAGCTGCTGGAAAGGGGGTGTCTATCGCGGGGGAGGGGGGGGGGCTCGGGATTCGTGTGGTATCCCGAGGGTCAGGGTCAGCAGAGAGGACCGCAGAGAGTGCAGGCTCGGAAGACAGGGCTGCGCCTGTGAGCCCCTTCTTGAAGGGGGGCTAGGCGGGCTGAGTGGGGTGGGTAGGGGAGAGAGAATTGCAGGAGTGCAGGGTCAGGGCAGAGGCCGACTCAGAGGCTGGAGCGGGAGCGAGACCAAGGATGAGGGGACCAAGGAGGAGACAGGCAAGGCAGAAGGAAAGCCATCAAGCGGGTAGGTGTGAGCTCGGGGGTGCAGGGCAAGCAGGCGGGGAAGCCCCGCGGAAGGGGTCAGAGCAGGCCGCCAGAACTTCATTTTGGAAGGAGCGGGGACCCCCCCCCCGCCCTTCCTGGAGCAAACACATACACACACACACACACCTGCCGGGCCGGTCGGTCCCCGGGGATGCTTCCCGAGGGACGTCCGAGGGGAGCCGGCCAGAGAGGGGGCGGGAAGGGCGGGCGGGCGGAGCAGTGGGCCACCAGCAGGACGGCGGCAAGGGGAGCGAGCGGCAGGCGCGGGGCGCTGCGGGGCAGGAGAGGAGAGGAGAGCGGGAAAAGGACGGCAGAAGGGCCGGGAGGGCGGGAGAAGAGCCGGGGCAGGACGAAAGGGCACGGGGCGACGGGAGGAGAGGAGACGAGAGGAGACGAGAGGGCAGGGGCGGCGGAAAGCGGGCCGGAGAGGGGAGGAAGGCAGGAGGCAGAGCGCGGGAGAAGCAGCCGGCGGAGCTCCCGGGCGCGGAGCGGAGCGGAGAGGAGAGGAGCGCAGCGCACCCCACCGCAGCGCACCGCTCGGAGCCTCCGCAGCCCGCGGGCCCCCCGCTGCCCCCGCGCACGGCCGAGCCCGGCTCCGGGGCGCCCTTACCTGGCACCGCCGAGGGGCGCAGCGCTCCCGCCCGCCCCGCCGCTGGGACCCGGGCGAGCGAGGAGCGAGGAGCGAGGAGCGAGGAGCGAGCGGGCGGGCGGGCGGGCGGCGGGCGGCGCGGCTCCGCTGCGGGTCTGAGCGGCCGGCGAGAAGGCGGCGAGGCGGGCGAGGGGCGGGCGCAGGAGGCTCCGCCTGCGAGGCGAGGCGAGGCGAGGCGAGGAGAGGCGAGAGAGGCGAGAGAGGCGAGAGGCGCGCGGGAGACGAGCGAGCGCCCGGCGCCGACCCTCCCCGGACAGCCCGGCCGCGCGGCGGGCGGGGCGGGGCGGGGAAGGGGCGGCGCGGCGCCTCGCGGGCCGCCGGTCGCATACAGATGCGGCGCGGCGCTCGCTCGCTCGGGCTGAGCCGGGGCCGGGAGGGCGGGCGCGGGGCTGGGCTGGGGCTGACCCGGACGGAGGCAGAGCGCCGCGGGGCAGCCAGCGGGGCAGGGGGGACCCGCTGCGCACGGGCCGGGCCCCCCGCTCCCCGGCAGCTAAGGCGCGCAGGGGCCCCGGGGGCAGCCCGGGAGCGGCAGGAGGGTCCGCGGGCGGAGGGAGCGAGGGAAGGAGGGATGGATGGAGCGGGGAGCCGGGGCCGGGGCTGGGGGGGGGGAACACCGGCGCTTCCCGAGCGGGTGGCTGCCGCCCCCTGGTGGCCGTCGCGGGCGGCAGCCGGGGACCGATGGGCTTCGCGCGCGGCCTCCCCCCGCAGTGCCCGGTGCGGAGGCAGGTGGGCGCCAGGCGAAGCGAGGCTCGGCTCGGCAGCCACCCGACTTGCTCCCTAAGTCTCGTCCCGTCCCGTCCCCGTCCGTCCGTCCGTCCGGGCCCCATCCGCCCACGCGACGCACCCGGTCCTGTCCAAGAAAAGCACGCACACGAGTTAAAACTAAGTCAGATTTTTATTATTTTCCATAGACCACATCATTTAATAATAAAAAAAATAAAAATAAAAATTGAACAAAAGTAAAAGGTGGCTATAAAGTGGAACCGGTGGACGAGAGGCAAGGACTGCAGGAGAGAAGTGGGAACTGCAGGGGCCCCGGGACTCAGGAGATGCTGATTCAGCTCATAGGTGACCCGGTCCTGGCCCCAGCTGTTCCCAAGAGGCTGTGAGCAACCAAGGGAGGTGGTGAGCAGGAGGGCAGAAAGATGAAAGGTACTTGGGGCTTCTAGCAGTTCCCCACCTCTCGGCCGATCATCTTCCTCCCTGACCTAGCCCTTCCCTCGTACACTGAACAACAAGAAATGAGAGGGAGGAAAGGGCCAAGACGCCAGACAGGTTACAGGAAGCAGGAGAGAAACAGCCACTGCTCCATTTGGTATGTGGGGGGACAGGCGGCAGCCGTACTTCAGCACTGAGCAAATTGGTGGAGACCCTTGGTTCCGGGAGTGGAGATTGTACCTATCCGCTGTGGTCCTGAACCCCAGGGGCAGGGGGCTGCCACCTGCTGCTGTCCCTAGAGTCCCCAGCTAGCGGCGCCCACCCCGGTCCCGCACAGGTGTGCTCCGACTCCGGCTCCTGCTGTGGCGCTTGGTGTCTCTGCGGTCCCTCTCCCGGCCTCGTTCCCGGTCCCTTTCCCGTTCTCGATCTCGATCCCCTCTGTCCCGGTCCCTGTCCCTCTCTCTTTCCCTGTCCCTCTCCCGGCTATGCTCCCTCCTCTTCTCCCGCTCTAGCTGTCGGTTCCGCTCTCGCTCGGCTTCCTTCTCCCGCTCCTTCTGCTCCTCCTCTTCTTGCTCCTTCCGCCGTTTCTCCCGCTCCTTGGCCCGCTCGGCCCGTTCAGCCTCCTTCTGAACAATCTGTAATGCAGACCGGAAATGCAGGGAATAGACATATCAGCCCTCGGCTCTGCTCATTTAGGCTCCCCTTTCTTTCAGTTCCTGCTTTCCCCTTATTTACACAGGGACTCCAACCAATGGGGACAGCTAGCTCTGCTGTGAAGCGGCAAACGTCCTTACCTTAAAGATGGGGCTAAGACTCACCTAGGCCTAGTCATCTTAGCTGGGAACATAAAATTACTCTCCCAAAGGGGAGAGGGAGGAGAAAAGATGGCCCTCACTTTTAGTTGAGGAACATAAATAAAATTTCTATTTTTTAATGGGAGGGGTAATACAGTGTGATAGTACAGTGGCATAAGGTGCTTGCCTTGAATGAGGCTGACCCGCTTAGATCCCCAGATAGACACCCAAGCACTACGAGGAGTGATGCAGAGTTAGGAGTAATATGAGCGTCAGTGGGTGTGGCCCAACCTCCCTCTAAAAAGGGGGGGCATCAACATAACAAAAACCCTAAAAATGAAAATCAAAGATAGGATATGGGAGGGCCCAGAGTGATAGCACAGTGGCAGGGCATTTGCCTAGCAAACAGATGACCCAGGATGGACTCCAATTCAGTTCCCGGCAACTCATCCCATATGGTGCCCCGAGCTGCCAGGCTGAGTGCAGAGCCAGGAGTAAACCCCTGACCGCCGTCGGGCGTGGCCCAAAACCAAAGCCAACCCCTCCAAATTAAAGATGGGGTACTAGATAGCCCAACAGGTTTAAAAAGCACCTGGCTGCTAATGTGTATTTTACATGCAAGAAAGTGGAAGACCTGGTTTGAACACAGGGTACCACGTGGCCCCTCAAGCACCAAGCTAGGAGTCCTTGTGCACCACTGGATATGATTCCTCCCCAAACTTAACAAATTAAAACAAATCAGTGATGGGATGGGAGAGAGATCATGCAGATCGATCCTAGTACTATATACTCCCACCCTCAAGCAATGCCTGGAAGGGAGTGAACTGGTCCAGCACTGCTGGGTATGATCCCTAAACAGCTGAGTAGCGAGTGTTTGTCAGCTGACTGAAGTGACTGTACTCAATCTCCAGCTTCCTCAGAGCCCACACAGCTGTCACTGAGTATGCTCTTCTTTTGCTTCTGGCTTCTCTTCAAAACACACAATATCACTCTGGGTTGGTTTTGGTTTTGTGTTACACCTGGTAGTGTGAGGTATGCGAGACAAGTGTGTTACTGGGTTTGTGTAACTCCACCCTGGATTTGTGTATCTACCTAAGACCCGCCCATTTCTGGGAGGGGTCTTGGGAGGTTATGTAAGGCCTTTGACCCAGGGGATTTGGCTTTTGGTCTTTTGCCAGCATGGAGGTCAAAGGGAAGATGGCTGAAAGGAGTTAAGATGCAGGGCCAGCTAAGAAGGGCTGAATGCTTAAAAGGTTATGATATAGGCCACACATGTGGTGGATAGGGCATGAATAAAGTTGATGCCTCCCGAAGCCTGCCTGTGAGTGAGTTCAATACCCGTCGCTTTCCTGGACCCCAGACCCGCTGGTTGATGGGGGATGAAGCCACGTGGCCATGGCCTAAGAATAAAGGCCTCCATCCTTCTCCATCCAAGCCCATCCTAAGGGCGAAATGCAACAGGTTTGCACACTTCACTAAGGCAGTTATGGTTATGGTGCTCACCAGAGAACCCACTCACTTCCTGATGAGCCATTCACTTGTGCTTAAGTTGTGGAACCACTGGGGTCCCATCCCTTGATTGGTAATATGGACTATGTATCTCTCCAGCCCTCCACTTGGTCCTTAAAACTGACTCCCTGCATGGTGCTAAGTTTCTTCCTTATGGCCAGCCCTCCTAGCAGCCATGCTGCCCTTGAAGGCGAGTCCACTCACCTGGCTGTCAGTTAGTGGGAGCCAGTAGATACAGGGAGCAGCCTTGGTCTTACGGAAAAGGTCGTCCAGTAGCTTGGCAGGTGGCTCCTCCTGAGCTTTCTCTGAAGTGAAGAAAATGTGCCAGACTTGATGTCTATGACTTGTAATATCCCAGCAACATTAGGTCCCTTTCCTACCCACCAGTGGGTGTACGTGTCCCCACACCAAGTACCTTTCTTCTCACTCTTCTTTTCTTTAGACTTTGCACGTTCCTTACGGCGACGGTCCCGGGACCGTGATCGGGAACGGGGTCCTTCTCGAACTTTGTCCCGATCCCATTCACGTTCTGACCGAGTTCGCTCTCGCCGCTCCATTTCCCGTTCCCGCTCTGCCCATTGTTCCCTCACTGCCCGCTCCTGCTCCCGCTGTTCTGCCCGGGGGTGCTGTGGTGGCTGGGCAGGAGGTGGAGGTGGGGGGTGCAGGGGCCGTGGCACACCTTGCTCCTCAGCCTTAGCTTCAGAAGGACGGTCCACCAAGAGGCCCCGGTGATAATCCAGCTACGGGTAAGGGAGGACAAAAACTGTCATGAATGGCATCACCCTATGAAAGGACCCCAGGTATGGGGCAGAGACTTTGGGGCCCCATGATTCAATGAACGGAGCCAAAGGGGAAGAAGAGGGGGGAGGAATCTGAGTGACTTGCCTTAGCCAGACTCTAGCAGAAATGCCACCACCCTCCTGACCCTGGCTTCTTACCTCATCTTGTTCAGCATAGTCAGCACAAAGGAACTTCGGGTTGGACTGAGGCCATTTTACCCCATGCAGTGCTGTTCGGGTGGCAACAGCTTCTTCTATGGTTGCATACTGGTGGTGGAAGGGGGAACAAGAGGTCACAATAGGCTTTCAATCCTCCAACTTAGACCTACCCACATTAGTCTCAAGGAAACACATGCCACAGCTGGGAGCAGCAGCTTCTTCCCCTCACCGTTACAAAGCAGTGAGATTTAATCTTGTCAATCCAGAAGGCCTCTTCCACCAGAGTTCCTGTTCGCCCCAACAATTCCTTCAATTGACCTAAAGTGAAGGGGCGAACCTGCCAATGAAAGTGGGAATTTTAGGATCTCCCAGAAGATGAGAGCATTACTTCATTAACTTGTCTGTCTTAAAAATGTCCCCAGGGCTGGAGCGATAGCACAGCAGTTTGCCTTGCACACGGCCGACCCAGGTTCAATTACTGGCATACCATATGGTTCCCGAGCCAGTGAAAAGTAACCCTTGAGCTTAGTTGTGTGTGCGCCCTCCCCCGAAGAAATCCCAAGCAGGGCTGGAGAGATAGTATGGCAGGTAGGGCTTGCATGCAGTTGACTAGGATTCGATCACCCTATCCCATACTTTCCCCCTGGCCTGCCAGTAGTGATGAACAGAGCCAGGAGTAAGTTCTAAGCACTGTTGATTGTGGCCACCAAACACATAAAAATTAATTCCCAAGCTGTCTAGTAGAGTTTTAAAGTCTGGGTCAGGAGCCTCTAGTAGTAGTATGTGTTACCAGAAGACAAACAATTGAGGTCTACGCACCAGACACTCTACACCCTTCTAAGGAAATGCTGTAGTGTAACCATCTTTTTAAGTGAGGAAAAAGTTCTAGAAGTTAAGCAACTCACTTATTCAATGGTGGACCTATCTGTCAAATCTAAGAAGCAAGTGTCTAAAACTCAATTTTGAGGCCAGAGAGAGCATTTGTAGTAGTAATTTGCTGTGCACAAGCTGATCTTAGGATTTGATCTCTGGTATTCTATATGATCCCCCAGCACTGCCAGGTGTGAATCCTCACCACTTCTGGATATGCCCCCCCCCACACATTTGGAGGGTAGGGCCACACCCACCTGTCCAGAGGACCCATATGTGGTACTGGGGATTCAAAATGGGGTCAACAGGATGCAAGACAAGAGCTTTAACTTCAACCCTAACTCCAAACTCAAATTTTTTCTCTTTAATTTTTTTATTCTGGGGTCACACTTGGTGGTGCTTAGCAACCACTTCTGGTAGGCTCTTAGGATCATATGAGATGTCGGGTATAGAATCTGGCTCAATTAAATAGCTCCAAGCTCCAACTTTTTTTGTTTTTGGGCCACACACAGCGAAGCTAAGCAGTCACTCCTGGCAGTCTCAGGGATGCTAGGGATCCACCCCCAGTCTGCGGCATGCAAGGCAAATTGCTCTATCTGTTGCACTATCGATGCAGCTCCCCACCTCAGCTTTTCTTCCTTTTTTTTTTTTTGGTTTTTGGGCCACACCCGATAACGCTCAGGGGTTACTCCTGGCTATGCGCTCAGAAGTTGCTCCTGGCTTGGGGGACCATATGGGACACCGGGGGATCGAACCGCGGTCCGTCCAAGGCTAGCGCAGGCAAGGCAGGCACCTTACCTTTAGCGCCACCGCCCGGCCCCCCACCTCAGCTTCTTACCCACCAAAGGAGCTAAACTGTGAATGAACAAATGACTCACCAAATTGGAGATGTGGACAATGTTACTGATCTTGCCCCGGGGTGGTGAGGGCACCTGAGCAGTTCTGACTGGATCATCAATGGTAATGGAGACTCCAGACTTCTGTTGGCTAATGGACCGTCGGGTCAAAGTATCTCCTAAAGTCACTATCAAAGAGAGAACAGTGTTTTTCAATAGAGAGCTGCAAACTTTTCCTCTGCCTAGCAGTCACTTGCATCTCAGGATGTGAAGCACTTCTAAGTACAAGGCATTGTACAGGCTAATACTGTTAGGAAGAATCAAAGAACCAAAGAATCATCAAACCCTGCTCTTAAGTAGCTTAATAACTAGGAGGGGGAGGAGGAAAGGGTGGAGAACAAGACGGGAAAAATGCTATGAGGAAAACAAAACAAAACACCATGAATTGCTTTTAAAGAGGTTCAAATAAAGTATGCTCGGCATTTGGGGAACTGTCCCGAAGTCACTTATGCACCACGCACCTTTCTTTACTTCATGCTCCACAGGTGGGGGCAAGGCCACCTCTACTGAAACCTGGGGCGGTACAGGGGGCTCTGCTTCAGGCTCCTTCTCTTCTTCCTCTTCCCTCTGTCCATTCTCCTGGCCCTCAGCAGGTACTACCTAGTAAGTATTGAATAAGAGAGTAAAACTGAAATACCAGATGGGTGTTTTCTTTTCAGCCTCTGGTTTGTATCTTGGCGAGACAGGGTAGGATACAATCAACCTAGCACACTAGGAGGCAGAGTCCACTATATTTCAGTTCACCTCCACCAGGTCCTGAGATCAACTCTGCCATGAAGAAAATCAAGGCAGGAACAGGCCATTTTCCTGTACATAATAGAATGTTTTGCTCATCCATTCAATTCTGACATAAGAACATTTAAGTTGCAATACAGGTAAAATGAAATGGTGGCTATTTTATAAACAAACTATCAACAGGCAAGCCTGTATCTGGTACTCTGCAGATCCCTCAAATCCTATGCCCAGGTGGAGATTTCCTTTGGTTCCTCCTCCACTCTCACCTGCTTGCCCTATACCCCACAGCCCCACCCCCGACACTGGAATGCAGAAGTCTTACCTGAGTGACAGTCCGGCATATTTTCAGCCCTTTGTCATGGGTCCCATCGTCACCATTACGCTCCGTCTCATCCTCAGAGATTCGGGAGTCGTCAGCATGAAGATCCACCACAGCCTCCTGCCCCGCCAGGGGTTTGATGTCGGGGATGAGGCTCTGGGACACAGATACCCCCCCACCCCGTTACACTGGGCCCAGGTCTACTCCCTCCTCGGTGTCTTACCCGCCCTCCATGGCTCTTCCCACCTCACCTTGAGTGATTCCGTGGTGATACTGATGGAGGGCTTCTTCTGTGTAGTAGCTGTGCTGGCTCCCCAACGCCGCTTGCGACCAGGCTGGCCCCCCTCCGTGTCACTGTTTCCAGCCGGCACTCCCTTGGTAGCTGCTGCCCCCAAGAAACAGGACCCAAAAGTTAGTCTCAGGCCCACTCTAGGTTCACACAACACCCACAGCCTTCAATTAGAAATTTTGTAAAAGGGCAAGGAATGCATCTCAGTGGTTACTTCTGGCTCTGCACTCAGGAATTACTTCTGGTAGTTCTTGGTGGAAGGGATGCTGGGGACCGAATCCATATTAGCCATGTGCAAGGCAAATGCCCTACCCACCATATTATGGTTCTGGCTGATAGAACACATTCATGTATGAGGCCTTGGGTAGCAAGTCTGGCACTACACATACACAAAAATAACAAACAGGCCTAGAGAGTCTTGCACACATCTGACTCAGGCTTGATCCCTGGCAGCACATATGGTTTTCCCCAAATCTGTGATCCCTGAGAATAGAGCCACGAGTAGGACCTGAGTATCTTTCACATGACCTCCCAAACAAAATAACTGTAAAATGTTAACTTAAGGAGGGGCCGGATAGCTAAGCTATAGGGTGTTTGCCATGCATGCTGCTGACCCAGACAACCAGGGTTTGATCCCTGGCATCCCATGTGGTCCCGAGCCTGCCAGGAGCGATTTCTGTGCACAGAGCCAGGAGTAACCCCCAAGCACTGCCGGGTATGGCCCAAAAACGACCCAAAAAAAAAAAAGTTAAGGAAAACTTTATTTGGGAACAGGGGAGACCGTAATTTCAGAGTGAACAAAGAACTGGCACCAATTCTTATGTGATACCAAAATCTAAATGTAAAATTAAGATCATGACAAGACCTGGAAAAGCTTCAGTTTATAATTTACTCTAGAGATTGATATTAAAGTCATGATTGTCAATCAAGAGTTCCTTATTGGGAAAATGCTGTAGAGGCTACTTGTTTTATTTTGCTTTTTTGGCCACTCCTGGCTCTAAACTCAGGAATTATGCTTGACAGTGCCTGGGGGACCAGATGGGATGTTGAAGGGGCGGTTTGATGCAACACAAATGCCCTACCCACTCTAACAGCTCTCCACCCACCCCTACGACTACTGTTTTAAGGGTGGGTTCTCTATTTCTTCAGACACTCAAAATAAAGCATAAGCCATTAAGCATTGAGAAAAGTCCCATAAAACCCTCCCAGTTCTAAAGGTTCAGACTCTGAAGTCTATTTGCATAGGATAGAGGAATTGGTCTGATATGTTTCCAAATGTACCTCATTTAAGAGAGGAAAAACAGGGGAGAAATGACATTTGTTTTTTGGTTTTTGGGTCACACCCGGCGGCACTCAGGGGTTACTCCTGGCTCTGCACTCAGATGAATCACTCCTGCCAGGCACAGGGGACCATATGGGATGCTGGGATTCAAACCACCTTCTGTCCTGGATCAGCTGCATGCAAGGCAAAAACCCTACAGCTGTGCTATCTCTTCGGCCTGAAAAATGACATTTAAAAAAAAATTTTAAATAAAATGCAACACTTGCCAAAAAGATGCTTATTTTTTAATATTGGGGGTGATATATATATGGAAAAAGGTGACCCCAAAATGGCATTAGAAGGGATAGGTATAGGATTGGAAATAGTGCAGTATAGGTGCTGGCCTTGCACATGGCTGACTTAGGTTTGATCTCCAGCATCTCAGAGAACCACCAGGAGTAGGACTAATTCCTGAGAACAGAGCTAGGAATGGAGTATGTGCTGAGCACTACTGGGTTTGGCCCCAAAACTAAAATAAAAGGGTAAGGTGCTTGCCTTGCACTTCGCTGACCCAAGTTTGATCCCTATCTATACCTAAGTGACGATCCTGCATATTTTCAGCCCTGTGTCATGGATCCTCTATTATCACATGGTCCTGAAACCCCACGCCTAGGAGTGATCTAGGACTCTAAGCACTGCAGGGTATGGCCCAATCCCACTAAAAAAAGAGTACCCAATGGGAGTGTTGTGTTGTGTTGTAGAGATAATAGTATGACAGTACATTACAGAGGTAAGGCGAACATTGCCAAGTGTGGTCTACCCACAACCCCATTAAAAAAAAAAAAAAAAAAAAAAAAAGACAATTTGGGTCAGAATGATAGAACAGCAGGTAGGGCATCTGCCTTGCATGTGATCAACCTGGGTTTGATTCAGAGCATCCCATATGGGCCCCTGAGCCTGCCAGGAGCAATATTTATGAACTTAATAAAAATCCCTGATTTTTATTGGGGATTCTGGGGTTGGACTTACAGACAACGGAGATCTTCCGCTTGAATGATTTGGGCAGCGTGCTCTGTATAGATAAAAGGGGGGAGAGAAAGAGACACACCCCACAGAGAGGGGGGAAGGAGGTTAGATGGGGCAGTCTTAGCACAAACTCCAAAGACAGAAAGAGAGAGGAGAGACACAGAGACAGACAAGAGACCAAAACAGAAGCGGCAAACGGCAAAAACGAAGCAGAATCAATGCAAGTTAGAGAAAAAAAAAATCAATCACAGCAGGGAAAAGTCAGCTAGTCCATACCACACCTATATATTAGCTTAACCAGAAATAAGCTAGAGAAGTAAATAGCTTCCCGGCTCTCTAGAGGTGTTAGCCATGCCCTCCCTTTCTGTCTCTATGGTTCAAGAGGTCACCAAGTTCAAGTACACCATGCCCAGAAGTGGGTCATGGTGGCCTCCTCGGTCTGCCTTGTAACCAGAACATGAAAAAAACAAGGGAAACCAACACTGGAATGGCCACTTCAACAAGGTAAGCCCTTCCTTCTCTCAATGCCTAGCTTTGATTTCAGCTGTTGAGTTGCTTGGACAGCCTGTCTAGATGTCTGAAGACGAGGCCCCTAAGTGCAAGTAGAATTGAAGTGTCCTCGGTACAGTAATGTCTTCATGAAGGGCACTTACTCCAGGGACAGCCTCAGAGCCCTTAAAGCAGTCTTAATCTTTTGTCTCTACCAAGGGCTTCTGCTGAGAATCAGAAGCTTCCAAATTAGCTTCAGAGCAGTCCTGTTACACACCTCCCCCTCCTCATAGTGGGAGAGAGACTACAGTCCTAACAAAAAGAGAGACAAAAGGGAATGAAATATTTTAAGTGCTTATTTCTGGAAAAACTAAGACCCACAACCCTCTAAAGGGCATGGCAGGACCTTGAGAAATTCCTTCTCCCTTCCATCCCCCAGCCCCTTTTGTGTCGTCTAACCAAGTCTCCTTGGTCTCCATTAAGGGCTAGCCTGACCCCTATTTGGGCCACTCTCAATGGGTAAGTTAGTTAGGTAAAAAAGAAAAAAAAAGAAAAAAGAAAAAAAAAAAAGAAAAAAAAAGAAAAAAGAAAAAAAAGTCTTAATTAAAACAGGAAAAACATGAACCAAATAAGAAATCCAATAAAGAAATCAAGAAAATAAAGAAAAAATTAAAATAAAAGATTTTTAAAAGGAGAAGAAAATAAAGAAGAAAATAAACTAGGAATATGACAAATGTTCCAGGTACCATCTCACACCTGGGATCTTCAGTTCAGCCAATCGCACCTCACTGTGTACTGTGTCTAGTCAACCGCCGGTCCAATCAGAATGAGCCCTCCCTGCTAGGCGCTGTGCAATTGGTGGGGGGTTGGGTTGGCAAAAAAGGTGGGCGCACGGCGGCGTGGTAGTCAGCACGGCACTGCCAGAGTCCTCCCAGGGGCGCAGGGGGGGCGGGAGGGAAACATGTGGGGGGACACTGCCCAGTTTCCATGATGTCAAGACAGTTCACTGGCGGTGGCCAGGCTCAGCGAGGGGTACAGGGGAAAAGGGGCAGAGACATCAGTCCCAGCCCTTAGGGGCATCAACGTGCAGTCCCTGGTGAGATGGCCTGGGTGTAGCAAGAATGGTCCTGGCCTTTGATTGTGAGAGGCCAGCAGGACCCTCTGTCCCAGTGGCAAGCTGTAGCAACATCACCCAAACTTGGAATCCAGGTGATGGCTCCAGAGTCCCTCTCTCCTCTGCCTGTACTTGGGGAAGGTGTCCTCGCAACAAGTGAGGTCATGAAGCTCCTGATGAAGGCAGCCTGGGGACAGTAGGTGGACAGCCCCAGGCCTGGTGCACATTCAGCAGTAAGGTCAGAGTATCTTCTGAAAGCTGTCTGTGGCATCTCCTTAGGGACTCCAGCTGAGACAGTGGTTCCAGTCAGATGAATGAACGAGCCCCTGCCTCCAGGGATGGAGGAGACGTTGGAGCAACCAACATGCTGCCCTTCACCATGGGCAACAGGGACCAAAGGAAAAGTCCATCTGACGAGCAAGTGTCCACACATGGCTGGTGGTCATCAGCAGCGAATCCCTGGGCTCAGACCCTAGATTCTGTGCAGTGTTCCTAGTCAACACAACTCAGGCCGAAGGCACCACTCGTATGTTACAGCACAGCACTGTGATCACAGACAGGGACTCTTTCGGTCTTGGTGCCCTGATGGGGATCCCGGCAGTCTGCAGCCAACAAGGCAACCCAGTCCTCAAAAGGGCAAGGGATGTGGGCAGGTGCCCCAGCACTGGCATAAGCTCTTCTTGGGGTGTCCCAAAGAGGGAGATGATGCAAGTCCACCCCTTTCCAAATGCTTTTGGTTGGTTCTCAATACAAGTCTCTCCAGAATAGTGCTCTTCTTGGCCCCCTGATATAAGCAAGGCAGGGAGCCAAAAGGGGGGTCATCACAGGATCCCATACAAATGCCCCCCTCTGGCCAAGACACCTGGATAGCAGACTCGGCTCTGATTGGGCAGCTCAGTAGCAGCGGGTGGGTCCAGAGGAAGAGGCAGCATCAGCGATTGGCCAGGTGGGCAGGGTTATATTTTACGGGCGGATTATCGTACATGAGGTACTTGGACAAAGTTTTACGGGGAAGAAGGACCTTGTAATAAATAATATTCTGCACATCAAATCACTTTCACCGGCCCCCACCCCCGCAACACACACCAAAGAAAGGCTACACACACAACAGTCCCTCCCACCATTACCCACTTCCAAACCCAGTTAGCCCTTTCTCAAGTATTTTAAGAGACAAGAAGACTTCGCTGGCTCTGATGGGGGGAGCCCCCTGAAGTGGGAGCAGGGCACAAAAGGATCATCTAGCCATCTGCCCATGTGGAAAGAGCAGAGTCAGACATGGATCCCCCCCAGTTGCTGATCCAAATAACTACATGTCTGCCACATGACCACTAGAGGGCAGATGAAGAACAAAAATTCCTCAGCCTGGCTGGTGAATTCACAAACACCAAAGCCCGCTAGATGGCGCTGAGGTCTTCAGGCATTTAAAAAGGAGGGAAAGCTACAGGAGTTACTACCACAAGGAGAAACAGGAGGGAAAGCTGAGCTGGGGTCTCAGATAAAGGGCCATTAAATGACCTTCCCATTGGAGTCTACAGTTGCCCAACAAGGCAAGGGGAATGAATAAGCCCCGTTCCCATCACAAGGGGTCTCCCTTGCTAAACCAGCGAATTCTCCCTCGGCCCTATCCTGATCCGAGTCTGCCTAGTCCCTTCTCTAAGCTTTACCTCTGTGTAAAAGGGATCACCAGAGGTCTGCTCTTTCCCCTAGGCCCATTCTGCCCACCCGCCTGAACAGGTGGCTTGGATATTTACCTCTTTCTTCTCCTCATCTTCAGCACTGCCTTCTGGGCGGTCATCATTGCTGACTTGGTCTGTGATAGTCATGGGGGGCTCCAGAACCTCATTTTCAGGTCTGTTTTCATTTGTGTCCATGGTCACTTCCTCCTTCTCCTCACTGACAGGATGGGGGACAGGGTGGGAGGGAAAGGCAGAAAAGAACCAAGGGAGGAGAGAGCGAGATGTTAGATTTGAGGTTAGAAACTTCATGCCTCATTGCTCGGTTGTGTCTGGAGGAATGCTGTTCAGATCAAAGACCTTGCCCCCACAAGAAAAGTTGGGGCTGTTTCCCCAGTGGAAGTGCAGAGATCACAGTAACCACATCCACCCGCTGCCCAGATGGGATAAAGCTGTGATGTGTGTGGAGTCAGGACTCCCAAATGTTTTTAGGGAATTGGCCAGCATAAGCTTAAATGAGGAGAAACCAGTCTCTGACAGACCGTCTCCCACCCTGACAGCCACCCTAGCCTGTGGCCACAGGCCCTCTCCCCACCCCAAACAATCGCAGAAGGAACTAAGGGAAAGCCTGATTCCTTAGAAAGATGAGAATGTTGAGCCCTGCCAATGACAAAGTACCTCAATTCTGTATTTAACCAATCACCACTAATAAGAAAAGGCCTGCTGACCTGGACGATCTGGAGGCACCAAGAAAGAGATATGGAGGCTGAAGGGTTGCAAGGACAGGACGGTTGAAGCCTCAGGACTCAACAAGGACCCTTTCATCCAAGAAAAACTAATCTCCAGAGACTAGAAAAGCTCTGAGGAGCACCAGGCCACTTTTACCTGCTCAGAGGTGTAGGAGTTGTTCTTATATTCGCACTGGCCCACTTTCTCTTGCTCCCCTGCTCCCTCTTTCTAACTTCCACAAGAAAGAGAACAGGCCTCCCAGCCAGGACACGCCCTCCCCCACCCCACGCATCTTCCCCCACAGGGACACATTAATCCCAATTCAGGCAGTGAATCCCCCAGATCCTCTCGATAGAAATTGCTTTCCCATCTTTCTCAGTCTTCATCCCAACTTTTTTATAAGCCCCTTGGAATCCTCTCTACCCCCAAACACCGGCCGGGAAGGGGGGAAATAAAAGGCAAAACATGATAACAAGGGGCCTAAGTCTCAGAAGAGGAGAAACCAAGCTTCAGTAGGCTGAGAACCACACCAGAAAATTCAGCATTCCCAACGGGCTGACTGACACTCAGAGGTCAGAAGAGCCTCCCTAGAGCAGGCAGGCAGGGAGGGATGCAAAGGAAGGGGGAGGGGGGAGGGGGGAGGGGGAAATCGGAACTGCGCCCCCAGCTAAAGGCCCCACAGAAACGCACCAGTCAACTGCCAAAGCCAACGAGAAGGATTTACTCCAGAACTACCTATTTCCCACACACAGAGGGCAAGTGGGGCCAATCAGAAACTGAGCAGGAAGGACAAAGGGGGGAAGCAGAATGACTGAAAACAAATCAAAACGAAAGGCAGAATGGAAGCCACGGGGCAGAGAGGAGGAAGAGGAGGTCGGTTGGAGCGGTGGGAACGAGGGAGACGTGGGAATGTGAAGCTCTCACCCTTCTTTGCTTTCTGATAACATGATTTTTTTCCTCCCCCTGGAAGTGCTGTTTATCCCTTTCTGGAATGGAAGAAATAACAAAAACCGAACAAAAAAATCCTAAAAAATTAAAACAGACACACACACGCACCTTCCTCGTTCCAGGATCCCACCACCTCCTCCCCAGCCACCCGATCTGGAGCCAGAAAACCGAGATGCAGCAACCGGGGATCCAAAAAATGGTAAATGGAAGGGGAGGTGGTGGTGGTGGTGAGGGAGGCTAAAGTCAATCTGGCTCTTAAGAGATAAGCGGTAAGTCCTCACGGCAAACCCCGAGTTCGGCCGGACCGGTCTCCCTGGAGGAGGCGGCGGCGGAGGGCCAGGCTGCTGGTCGTGGCTGGCTCTATTGTACTGGCGAGCGGCGGCGATCAGCCGGAGACATGCAGGGGAGCCATCTTGCCACTTACCCAGCAGCCCTGTGTGCGGATGGGGGAGGGCCTCTGCTGCAGGGGAGGGCGGGAGGGAGGCGGCTCTTGTTCCCCGGCAGGGCAGGCCAGGCGGAGGGAGGGAGGGAGGGAGGGAGCTCGCTCAGCTCGCTCTCGCCGGCTCCTCGGCCTGCCCTTTTCCGTTTTCTCTCGGGTTACACCGGCGAGGAGGCCTCACTCCATAGAGGGAGAGGGTGCTCGCTCATCCTCCCCAGGGGCGGGGGAGGGGGCCGGTGGAGAGGACGCCCAAAGTTACAGCTGCTGGCTTGGAAGATTCTCGAGAAGGGGAGAAGGGGAGGAAGGGAGCTAAGAACAGCCGAGAGTGGGAAACGATTAGAGGAGAAAGATAGCGACGAGAAAGATAATAAAGAGAAACAGAGTGCAGGACTGAGTAATTTGTGTCTGCCCACCTCCCTCTGCCAAGAAGCCAGGCACAGAAGACTGAAACCAGCCAGTCAGCCGCTCCAAGGGGAGAGGAGGGAACAGGCACTAGCTAATCACCAGTGTTCGAGGCTGCCCACCCTGAGCAGAGACCATGTGGTCCCACTCCAACCTGAGGTGTACAATGGAGATCCTTTTTGAATTACCAGTAGGAAGGGAGTGGGGCCTAGACAAGGGGTATCTGTTTAGAAGTGACAGACAACTTGTTTCAGTCTTTAATAAGGCTACTTTGCCCCGAAGTCCACCAGAAGGAAACCAAGGATAAACAGCAAGAACCTTGGGTACCTAAACACCAAGGCCACTACTTGAAGTGAGGGCTCCGAGGTAAAGATCTGAATTAAGTAAGAAACCAAAAAGAGGGGCTGGAAAGGTAGTACAGTGGGTTGGGTGCTTGTCTTGCACAACCTCGGTTTTGATCCCTGGCATCATAAGGTACCCCCAGCACTGCCAGGTGTGATTCCTGAGTGCAGCCAGAAGTAATCCCAGAGCACCACCAGTTGTGGCCCCAAAACAAAAAAGAAAGCTGAAATGAGAAAGCCTAGTTGCACAGGAATAGGGAGATGTGTGGGTCTGAAGGTGATTGGAAACTAGTCAGAAATTATTAATCAATGCGGTGGCGCTAAAGGTAAGGTGCCTGCCTTGCCTGCGCTAGCCTTGGACGGACCGCGGTTCGATCCCCCGGTGTCCTGTATGGTCCCCCAAGCCAGGAGCAACTTCTGAGCACATAGCCAGGAGTAACCCCTGAGCGTTACCGGGTGTGGCCCAAAAATCAAAAAAAAAAAAAAAAAAGAAATTATTAATCAAGAGCTAAGTGTTCAATGGGAAGAAATCTAATCACTCCAGTGCTCGTTGGTCCTTATATTCTGACCATACAATGCCATTTGGGTGGGTGGGTGGGGGGGGACCACGGACGTTTTGGATCCCATCTGGCAATGCTCAGGAAACTTGCCTGGGGACTATATGGAATGCTGGGGATTGAACCTGGGTGGATCACATGCAAGGCAAGTGCCTTACTCACTTGTCCCACATGCCAAATATGTTTAAAGCAGTTGAGGTTAATGGTCCTTATCCACTCAGTAAAACAGCGAGATCAGTAGGTCCTGGAGATAAGGGACAAAAAGCAGGTAGGATCCCTAGGGTTTTTTTTGTTTTGTTTTTTGAGCCACACCCGAGGGTGCTCAGGAGTTACTCCTGGCTGGCTGACCATATTGGATTCTGGGAATCAAACCCAGGTCTGTCCTGGATCAGCCCTGTGCAAGGCCAAGTGCCTTACCGCTGTGCTATCACTGTTTTTTTTTTTGTTTTTGTTTTTTTGGGTCACACCTGGAGGTGCTCAGGAATCCATATGGGATGCTGGGAATCAAACCTGGGTCCATCCTGGGTCAGCTGCAAGCAAGGCAAATGCCTATCACTGTGGTACCTCTCAGGCCCAAGAGCCGATGGATTTAATGCTAGCCATCTTACTATCCTTGAGGCACCATAAGGAATAATCCCTTACCCTTAAGGGAGCAGGCTTGCCCCTGTCATGGCCCCGTGCCACATTACCCCCCCTCCCCCGCTGTTAGGTGTGGTCCAAAACAAAAACAAAATGAGAGATCTGGAGTCAAATTAGTTAGGATCCAACTCTGATTCCAGGGGCCCGGAGAGATAGCATTGCGGTGTTTGCCTTGAAAGCAGCCGATCCAGAACCAAAGGTGTTGAATCCTGGTGTCCCATATGGTCCCCCATGCCTGCCAGGAGCTATTTCTGAGCAGACAGCCAGGAGTAACCCTTGAGCACTGCCGGGTGTGGCCCAAAAACCAAAACAAAAAAACAAAACCCAACTCTGATTCCAGACCTTATTCTGGGCATGTCTTTGATCCTGTGTATCTGTAAAAATAAAAGGGGGTATCGATCCCTATATGTCATCAGATATAAGGCTGGAGGGGCCAGAGAGATAGTATTGGTGTTTTTTTTTTTCCTTTATACTTGGTGACACCCAGGTGTTACTCCTGGCTCTGCACTTAGGAATTACTCCTGGTGATGCTTTGAGGATCATATGGGATGCTGGGGATCAAAAAGTCAGCATAGGGCTGGAATGACAGTGCAGTGGTAGGGCATTTGCCATGCACGCATCTGACCCAGGAAGGACCTTGGTTTAATCCCCAGTGCCCCATGTGGTCCCCCAAACTAGGAGTGATTTCTGTCTTTTTTTTTTTTTTTGGAGGGGTCACACCCGGCAGTGCTCAGGGGTTACTCCTGTCTCTATGCTCAGAAATCACTCCTGGCAGGCTCAGGGGACCACATGGGACACTGGGATTCAAACCACCAACCTTCTGCATGCCAGACAAATGTTTGCCTTACCTCCATGCTACCTCTCCAGCCCCAGGAGCGATTTCTGTTTTGTGTGTGTGTGTGTGTGTGTGTGTGGTTTTTGGGTCACACCTGGCAGTGCTCAGGGGTTATTCCTGGCTCCATGCTCAGAAATTGCTCCTGGCAGCACGCACAGGGGACCATATGGGACGCCGGGATTCGAACCGATGACCTTCTGCATGAAAGGCAAACGCCTTACCTCCATGCTATCTCTCTGGCCCCCAGGAGCGATTTCTGAGCGCATAGCAAGGAGTAACCCCTAAGCGTCACAGGGTGGGGCCCCCCCAAAAACAAATAAAAACAAACCCAGTCAGTTGTACTATTCCTCCAGACCCTTAACTGCTTACTTTGCATGTGGCGAATCCTGGTTCCAACCCTGATCCCGGTACCACAAGGTGTGGTCCATGACTACCCCCAGAAGTATAGGAGGATAAAGTATTTGCCTGCATGTGACCACAATGGCTGAAAATCTGGATCAAATCCTCAGTGCATATATAGTCCTGAGTTCTGTGAGATGTCACTTCTAAGTACAGAGCAAGGAGTAGGCCCTGAGTATCGCTGGAGTGCCCAAATATCCAATTTAAAAGTGTCTGGATTGGAATATAATCCAAAGCTAGGTAAGAAAATTTGTATGAGTATTCAATAGGCCAATGTCTCAACTGATGTATCCTTTTTTCTTTTTTTTTGGGGGGGGAATCACACCTGGCAGCGCTCAGGGGACCATATGGGATGCCGGGATTCGAATCACCAACCTTCTGCATGCAAGGCAAACGCCTTACCTCCATGTTATCTCTCCAGCCCCTGATGTCATCCTTTTAAGAGCCCTTTTAGGTTTGCTTAGGGGCCAGACCTGGCAATGTTCAAGACTTACTCCTGACTCTGTGTTCAGGAATCACTCCTGTGGGCTCAGGGACCATATGGGATGCTGTGATCAAACCTAGGTTGGCCACATACAAGCAAAACTCTCTACCCTGCTGTACTATCCCTCTGGCTCTTGGGGCTTTTATTTTGTTTTGTTTTTGTTTTTTGGGTCACACCCGACAGCACTCAGGGGTTAACTCCTGGCTCTATGCTCAGAAATCACTCCTGGCAGGCTCGGGGGACCATATGGGATGCCGGGATTTGAACCACCAATCTTCTGCATGCAAGGCAAACGCCTTACCTCCACGCTATCTCTCCGGCCCCTCTTGGGGCTTTCTAAAGATTTCATCAGAGTGGAATGTTCTTTGATGTGAAAACATGCAAAAAATGCCCACGGGCTTATCAGATTCTCAGCAATGCCTTCGTCACTTGTTTATGTCCTCCTCAGTTTCACGCAACAGATCCTCATAGTTAGGACTGCATCACTCTAATCTAGGACCTGACAAAGAAATGCTCAATATTAAAAAAAATTTTTTTTGGCTTTTGGGCTGCAGCTGGCAATGCTCAGGACTTACTCCTGGCTCTGTGACCAGGGATCTCTTCTGACATTGCTCAGGACATAACTCCTGGCAGGGCTCAAGTGAGTAGATGGGATACTGGGAGGAGGATCCAGATTGATCACATGCAAGGTAATCACCCTATCTACTGTAGGGTTGCTCTGGTCCCCCAATAAAAATTTTTATTATTTTTTTGGTTTTGGGCCAAACTCAGTGGCACACAGGGGTTTTACTCCTGGCTCTGCACTCAGAAATCATTGCTGGGAGGCTTGGGGGGAACCATATGGGACGCTGGGGATTGAACTCCGGAAGGCTGCATGCGCGGCAAGACGCCCTTCCTGCTGTGCTATGGCTCTGACCTCCCAATTATTCTTCTGATCTGGTTGTCATTATGGGCACCAAAGTAAACACTTAACTGAATCAATTTTCTTCCTTTTTGTATTCTTTTTTTTTTTTATGGGGGGAGGGGGACACCATACCAGGTAGTTTCATAGGCTACTCCTGGCTTGGCTGTGTCTTGTATGTGTGGGTGGGAGGGTTGCCACTGGTATAAAACTCAGTGAACCATATGAGTGGTTTTGGATACCAAACCTCAAGTTCCCAAGTACAAAGAAAGAGCTCAACACATTGAACTACTTTCTAACCTCTAGTTATCTTCTTTAAAAAAATGTTCTTTAGGGGCCAAAGCAGTGGTACTAGAGATAAGGCATCTGCCTTACAAGCACTAGATTAGGACAGATCGAGGTTTGACCCCCCCCCCCCCCCAGTGTCCCTGTCCCATATGGTCTCCCAAGCCAGGAACAATTTCTGAGCTCATAGGCAGGAGTAACCAGAGAGTCAATGGGTGTGGCGTGGCCCCAAAACAAAAACAAACAAACAAAAATGCTCTTTAGGGTACCAGAGACAGTATAGTAACCAACTTGCCTTGAAGGTAATTGAGGTTCAATCCAAGGCACCTCATGATTTCTCCCAGCCAGAAGTGATCCCAGACTACACAGTCAAGAGGTATCCCAGGGGCCGGAAGAGATAGCATGGAGGTAAGGCATTTGCCTTGCATGCAGAAGGACGGTGGTTCAAATCCCGGCATCCCATATAGTCCCCGGAGCCTGCCAGGAGCGATTTCTGAGTAACCCCTGAGCGCTGTTGGGTGTGACCCCCCCAAAAAAAAAGAGGAAGAGTTACTTACCCCAGAGCAACACTGGATGTGAACCCTCCCACCAACAAAAAAGCCTTTTTATCTAAACTTGAAGGGAAAACATTAATTGCATGCCTTGCTGTCAATTTTTTTTTTTTTTTGGTTTTTGGGCCACACCCGGCGGTGCTCAGGGGTTACTCCTGGCTGTCTGCTCAGAAATAGCTCCTGGCAGGCACGGGGGACCATATGGGACACCGGGATTCGAACCAACCACCTTTGGTGCTGGATTGGCTGCTTGCAAGGCAAACGCCACTGTGCTATCTCTCCGGGCCCTTGCTGTCAAATTTGATCCCCAGCAGTTTATTTGGTCCCTCAAACACTGCCAGGAGTAATTCTGAGTATGGAGCCCTGAGCACTGATGGATATTGTCTGAAGACCAAAAAAAAAAAAGTGATTTGGGTCAGTGCAGCAGGTAGGGTACCTGACTTGCACAGGTTGACCCCAGTTTGATCTCCAACACTCCCAAATCTGCCAGGAGTGATCCTTGAGGAAAGAGCTAGGCAAAAACCCATAGCACTTCAGGGTGTGGTCCCAAAACAAACAAAAAATTCTTTGAGATGTTGGAGAGAAAGCATGGGGAAAGGCACGTATCTAGCATACAGTTGATCCCACTTCAGTGGCCTTCAACTTATGTTTTGTATGCAGAAGGCCCAAATTCAATCCTGGACACTGCAAATGGTCCCCAACCACTTTCAAGAGCGATACTAGCACCAAGACACAAGTAAGGTGTACTGCCTTGCCTGACCCCAAAGTTTCTGGATAGAACTTTTTCTGTTTGTTTTTGGAACACCTGGTGATGCTCAGGGATTGGGAATTATTATTGGCTCTGCTCTCAGGAATCACTCCTGCTGCTGCTTGGGTGGCTATATGGGAAATTAAAACACCAGGATAAGCTATATGCTAAAAAAAAAAAAAAAAAAAAAGCCTTACCAACCTATTGCTCCAGCTCTTGGAAAAAATTTTTTTTTCTTATTTTGTTTTTGGGTCATATCAGTGGTGCTCAGATCCGGCTTTGGTCTCAGAAATTACTCCTGGCAGGCTTGGGGACAATATGGAATGCCAAGGAACAAACCTGGTCACCATATGCAAAGCAAAAAAGTACTATGTGCTATGGCTATCGCCCCTTGGGTAAAATTGTTTGTTTGTGACTACACCTGCTGGCACTCGGGCTACTCCTTTCTCTGTGCTCAGAAATTACTCTTGGCAGGCTATGGAGACCATATGGGATGCTGGGGATTGAACCTGGGTCAACTGCATGCAAGGAAAACACCCTACTCACTTGTGCTATCACTACAGCCTTTTGGGTAGAGAATTCTTTGTTTTGGGGTCACATCCAGCAGTGCTCAGTAGTTATTCCTGGCTCTGTGCTCAGAAATTGCTCCTGGCAGACTGGGAGGACCATAAGGGATGCGGGGATCGAACCTGGGTCTGTCCCAGATTAGCTGCAAGCAAGGTAAATGCTCTACTGCTATGCTATCACTCTGGCCCTTTGGATAGCTTTTTTTTTCTTTTCTTTTTTTGGTTTTGTTTTGTTTTTTGGGTCACACCTGGCAGTGCTCAGGAGTTACTCCTAGCTCTACGCTCAGAAATTGCTCCCCCTAGGGCCGGAGAGATAGCATGGAGGTAAGGTGTTTGCTTTCATGCAAAAGGTCATTGGTTCGAATCTCAGCATCCCATACGGTCCCCTAAGCCTACCAGGAGTGATTTCTGAGCATGGAGCCAGGAGTAACCCCTGAGCGTTGCCGGGCACACACGCACGCGCGCACACACACACACACACACACACACACACACACACACACACACACACACACACGAAATTGCTCCTGACAGGCACATACCCTATATGGGATGCCACCGTCTGTCCTGGATTGGCTGTGTGCAAGGCAAATGCCCTACCTGTTCTATCTCTCTGGCCTCTTGGACAGAATTAAAGAGAACATTAAGAGAATTAAGAGAATATATTATCTTTGAACATCCTCAAAATCTCCTTGTCCACCAATTATCCTAATATAGAATGTAAATCTGCATCTCTAGAAGTAGCTACTGGCAGAATTTTTTCCATTTTAGGTTTTTGGGCCATAGTTATGCTCAAGGGCTTACTTGTGGTGGGTTTGGCTGCACACAAGTCAAGTGCCAGAGGAAGAATATTTTTGTTTGTTTTTTGGGCCACACACGATGGCGCTCAGGGTTTACTCATGTTTCTGCATGCAAGGCAAATGCCTTACCTCCATGCTATCTCTCCAGCCCCTCCTGATGAATTTTTTTGTGTTTATTTTTGTTTGTTTCTTGGTTTCTGGATCACACTGGCTGCGCTCAGGGGTTACTCTTGGCTCTATGCTCAGAAATCGCTCCTGGCAGGCTCAGGGGACCATATGGGATGCCAGGATTCCAACTACTGTACTTCTGCATGCAAGGCAAATGCCTTACCTCCATGCTATCTCTCCGGCCCCTCCTTATTAATTTTTTATCATTAAAATTCAAAGACATATGCTTGTAAAAAATTTTCTTTAACATTTCCTTTACTCATTCTTGTTCAGATATGACCTGTAATGTCAGATTAGCCTCTAAGTAGTTCTATCCTTTTGTGCTTGAGTGTTTTGTGTGCTATTTAATTATGGATGGATATTCCCAACCCCATATTTTCACATATTTTTCAAATATATCAGAAACAGTTGTGCAAGAAAAATAAATGGGACGGAATATTCATTTTGTCTGAAAGATCCCACAAAGCAAAACTGAGACTATGGATATGGCTACCAAGGCTTTGGGATGACCCTATTTAGTCCCCTTTGAAATAATTTCCTCACGAAAATAAGATCTTGGGTTTTGGTGTTGTGGGTTTGTGTCAGGGGCAAACCCAACAGTGCTCAGGGTTTAATCATGGTGATCAGGGCACTGTATGAGATGTCAGGGATCAACATGGATTGGCCACGTGCAAGGAAGGGTCCTACCCACTGTACTATCTCTCCAACCCTGAAAATAAAATCTTGAAACTCTGGATCTATTATAAAGAAATAGATGGCACAAACTTGCTGTATTGGACCAGGCTGAGCCCACTTTTCAAGGAAAAAACTCAAGTTTGATCCTTGCACCGCATGGTATCTCGACTCCACTAGAAATGACCTTACCCACAGTACAACCAACTGGTGTGAAACACACACACACACACACACACACAGTAAATCCTTTATGTCTTAAAACAAAAAAAAGATAATTTGGTAAAATTAAGAGAATTCCGTCAACCAGTGTGAAACATACACAGACATAAGCACAATAAACCCTTTATGTTTTAAAACAAAAAAGATGGCCGGAGAGATAGCATGCAGAAGGTTTTTGGTTCGAATTCTGGCATCCCATATGGTCCCCCAGCCTGCCAGGAGCAATTTCTGAGCCTGAAGCCAGGTGTAACCCGAGGGCTGCCAGGTGTTACCCCCCCCCAAAAAAAAAGATAATTTGCGGTGGCTCAAGTGAGAGGGTGTCTGCCTTGCACTCGCCAACCTAGGACAGACCACAATTAGATCCCCAGGTGTCCCAAGTCAAGAGCAATTTCTGAGCGCATAGTCAGAAGTAACCTGGGTGTGGCCCAAAAGCAAAATTAAAAAAAATTAAGAGAATTCAGTAACAAAATTCTTCCTCTGGGGCTGGAGAGATAACACAATGGTAGGGCATTTGCCTTGCAAGCGGCCAACCCAGGACCAACAGTGGTTCGAATCCCGGCATCCCATATGGTTTCCCGTGCCTGCCAGGAGAGATTTCTGAGCATAGAGCCAGGAGTAACTAAGCACTGCTGGGTGTGACTCAAAAACCAAAAATAAATAAATAAAATAAAAATTCATAAGGAACAAATGATCTTAAATCATATTTAGTAATTGCCACATCCCACTCAGGAGAGGCACACACCACAAGGTATAGTGCCCTCCTGAAAAGGAATTATTTGCCAAAAAGGCCCGCTTAGAGCAGTCAAAATCACTTGACTCTTTGCGTGGAGTGTTTGGCCATAATTCCAATAGTGGCTGTAACTATCTCTCTCTTTATTTTTAAACAACATTAATAATCAGGCCTTACTAAATTCTTTCTAACATAGGAGGACAGTACAATCCCGCCAAAAGTCTCCCACTTAACAGCTCCCTGTAATTTTTTCTACTTTGGCGCCAAGATCAGGTTTTTCCTAAAACTTAGCTCATAGTAAAACAATTTTCAGTTTTCTCCCTAAAACTCTAAAACATTCCTCTCTCTTCCCACTTCCCTGAAAATTACCTGTTTCCCTTCTGTTTACCCAAAACAAAGCGAACCCAAAACAAACTGCCTTTTCACCTTCAGTATCGGCTCTTTAATATGCTAATTTAAGCCAGGGTCCTTCATTCTTTTCCCAGTTTCTTTGATGTCAAGAATTAGCACCTGCTTTTCCTAGCCTCTACCTTTTAAAAGCAGCCAGCTCAAAGAATAAATTTGTCTTCGTCTTTTCAGACTTAAGTCCCCATACATTCTGTGTGGTCTCATATTCATTTCTACAATATTGTTCCGTCATTCGCCATTCCGTGTGCCCACTCTCTCCCCGTGGAATTTTTTCCCGAACTCCACGAAGGATCTATTTGCAGGCGCTGGAGACTGCAACAGAATTTGGCTCACAGCAGTAATAGTGGGAACTTTAAACTTAAACAGAATGCAGAAGAGATCATCATGGAAACATTTGTTCTACAAAAATCAAGGTTTTTGAGAGGTGATATCCTTATTGTACACTCTTTTTAGTAAATAAATTATTTTTCCAGTGAATTTTATTCAGTGAGTGAAATATTTTTGTGAGCTCTCTCTTTCTCCCTCCCTTCCTCCCTCCATCTCCCCCCTCTTTTTCTGTTTTCTCTTTCTTTTCTCTCCTCTCTGTTTTTTTAGTTTTTGGGCTACATAGGACTGTGCTCAGGGGTTACTCCTAACTCTGTGCTCAGAAGTTGCTCCTGGCATGCTCTAGAGACCATATGGGTTGCCAGGAATCAAACTCAGGTCTTCCAGGATCGGCTGCGTGCAAGGCAAAGACCCTACTGCTGTGCTTTCCTCTCTGGCCCCTCTCCTCTCTCTTTTCCTCTCTCTCTCTACTCTCTCTAAAAGAAAAAAAATATTTCTGTGAATAAACTCTTCTGAAGATAATTTAAAATTTTTTTTTCGCATTATGGCATACTGACTTATCTTTCCTTATTTTGGCTCTACACTCAGAAATCACTCCTGGGGCCGGAGAGATAGCATGGAGGTAAGGCGTTTGCCTTTCATGCAGAAGGTCATCGGTTCGAATCCCGGCGTCCCATATGGTCCCCCGTGCCTGCCAGGAGCAATTTCTGAGCACAGAGCCAGGAATAACCCCTGAGCACTGCCGGGTGTGACCCAAAAACCACAAAAAAAAAAAAAAAAAAAAAAAAAAAAGAAATCACTCCTGGCAGGGACTGGGGACCATATGGGATGTAGGGATTCGAACCACTGGTCTTCTGCATGCAAGGCAAATGCCCTACCTCCATGCTTCTCTGGCCCCAGACATTTTAAGATCTCTAGTAAACAAGTACACTGTCATATTGATTTAAAGAACTATTTCCAGGGGCCAGAGCAATAGTAGTGTGGATAGGGCATTTGTCCAGGTTCTATCCCCAGCATCTCATATGATTGATCTCTGAGCCCCACCAGGAGTGAGCACTGAGCAGCCAGTGCATGTGGGTCAAAAAAAACAAAAACAAAAACTGGGCCCAGAGAGATAGCACAGCGGCGTTTGCCTTGCAAGCAGCCGATCCAGGACCAAAGGTGGTTGGTTCGAATCCCGGTGTCCCATATGGTCCCCCGTGCCTGCCAGGAGCTATTTATGAGCAGACAGCCAGGAATAATCCCTGAGCACCGCCGGGTGTGGCCCAAAAACAAAAAACAAACAAACAAACAAAAATTGAGAAGTTTTTTATAAGGGTATTCCTACCCTTATAAAAGGATTGTAAGCATAGTACCACAAGCCTAAAGTTGCTATTGTCTGCAAGGTTTATATACACAGAAAAGTTAATATTTAGAAAAAATGTAGTCTGAATTAACTACTCCTGGAGAAGGATACAGTTGCCCACAAAAAAATCTTCCCGGGGCCCGGAGAGATAGCACAGCGGCGTTTGCCTTGCAAGCAGCCGATCCAGGACCAAAGGTGGTTGGTTCGAATCCCGGTGTCCCATATGGTTCCCCGTGCCTGCCAGGAGCTATTTCTGAGCAGACAGCCAGGAGTAACCCCTGAGCACCGCCAGGTGTGACCCAAAAACCAAAAAAAAAAATCTTCCCCCCATTTTTTTATATTTTTGGCCATACCTGGAGATACTCAGGGGCTACTCCTGGTGGTGCTTGGTGTCCATCTAGGGTGCCAAAACTTGAACCCAGATTGGATGCATACCAGGGCCTTACTCACTATACTATCGCTCTAGCCCCCAAGTTCTTTTATATATTACATAATATATATGGAAAAATATGTTATATATATTTGGGATGGGGGTTTGGGCCACACTCAGTAGTGTTCAGGGCTTATTCCTAGCTCTGTGCTCAGGGTTCATTGCTGCTGGCAATAGAGGGAATCATACAGGGTGCTGGGGATCAAACCCAGTTTGCTAGGAACAAGGCAAGCAAGTTACCTACTATATTCCCTCATGTCCCATCTCCTTTTTTTCCAATTATTTTTAAAAATACGGAACGCTTCACAAATTTGCGTGTCATCCTTGCGAAGGGGCCACATTAATCTTCTCTGTATCGTTCCAATTCTAGTATATGTGCTGCCGAAGCGAGCACCTTTTTCCATTTTTATTTTATTTAGTTTTTGGGTCACACCTGGCAGCACTCAGGAGTTACTCCTGGTTCTACGCTCAGAAATCGCTCCTGGCAGGCTCAGGGGACCATATGGGATGCCGGGATTCGAACCACTGTCCTTCTGCATGCAAGGCAAGATGCCTTACCTCTATGCTATCTCTCCGATCCCTTTTTTTTAATTTTTTTTTTTTGTTTTTGGGCCACACCTGGTAACGCTCAGGGGTTACTCATGGCTATGCGCTCAGAAGTTGTTCCTGGCTTGGGGGACCATATGGGACGCCGGGGGGATCGAACCACGGTCCGTCCAAGGCTAGCGCAGGCAAGGCAGGCACCTTACCTTTAGCGCCACCGCCCGGCCCCCTTTTTTTTAATTTTTAAATGAGTACTGTATTTTCTGATGTAATAATGGTAATTTTGTAAGTCAATCGGACACAACACTCATACCTTACCTCATCAATCAAGATTTCCTCAGAGCATAATTAAAATTAGAATGCAGTTAACCAAGCATAGCAAAAAAAAACAAAAAACAAAAAACAAACAAAAAACAGATATATTCCTAAGAGGGGGAATTCTTGAACTTTCTTATTTTTTTAAACATTTGACTAAATCAACAGTTCCTCATTCTATTTAAAAGCAACTTCTTGAACAGAGAAAAGCAAGTTGTACCCAAAAGGCTCTTTCTATTCAGAACTGTTGATCCTACTTCTATTACATTTGATGGTTCTTGTTTTTGTTCTTTTGGTTTGGTTTTTGGTTTTAGGGCCACACCTAGTGGTGCTATTGCAGAGATTACTTCTGGCTTCTTGTCATGTGTGACCTTGTGGAGAACGGTGATCAAGCTTTATTTTGAAATTGTCTCCCAGTGCTACTTCTAAAAAAGTGGTGTAGGTTTCTAGATTTAACAGGCTGAAACATAGGATTCTAGAGGGGTGAAAGACAAGAAGATAAGTTATCACTCAGTTTCAGGAAGACCTGCAGAAATTTTTCAGTCATTGTAGAGTCAGAGTCAAGGATTTAGGTGGTCAGACTTGTTTTTTTGGTTAGGGGAAGTACTGGGGACCATGCAATGCCAGGGATCAATCTGTAGTTGGCTACATGTAAGAAAAATGCCTTGTAAAATGAAAAAAAGCCATCTTTACCTGGGAGAAAAACTGTTAAAGACATCTAGCTTATGTGCCTCAGCTCTGCATTTCAAAGTCAAGTAACAAGTTGCTTCCAAGTAGCATAGAGTGCTGTTCTATTGCTAGGATCTCACAAACCCACAGAATTTTAAGCAAGCTCTTTTTTTGAGGGGGGGCCATACCCAGTGGTGCTCTGGAGTTCTGGCAGGCTTGGGGACCATATTCAGCTCCAGGGATCAAACCTAGGTTGGCTGTAGACTAACAACCTTCCTGCTATGCTATATTCAGGCCCCATCAAAGAACTTTTAAGAAAGACTTGATGGATTTTTTTTGTTTTGCTTTTTTGGGGACCATACCCAGAGTACTTCTGGTGCTGCATTCAGCGATAACTCCTGGTAGTGCTTGGAAGACCCTATGTAATTCATAGGGTTAACCCAGGTCGGCCCTGTGCAATTCAAGTGCCCTAGTCGCTGTACATTCTCTCTGGTCCTTACTTGCCTTTTAATGTACATAGAAGGCAGTTCCTCAGGCTTATTAATTAGTAGCAACCATCAACACCTACTTTGAAACTCCTATTATTCAAAGAACATGCAGCACCCTCCTTGAAATGGGGGAGAAGAGAACAGGTATTATTTCTGGTTGATGGACAAAGAAAGAAAAGTATCACCCCATTTCCTCGATGTTGTAGCTGGGAAGTCATGAACACCTTCCAGAATCCGCTGAGTTTTCTCCTTATGGTCCTAGAAGAAAAGTCCTTTCCAAGGATAAAGTATTCATCCCCAAAAGGTAAAGCAAAAAGTTTAGAATGAAAAAAGGTAAACTTAAAAATAAAAAAAGAAGAAAAAAGGTAAACTTTTAGCTTTGAAATAAAAAACGCTGTGGCCACAAGATGGCAGCAAAGGCAAGAATATTAGAACAAATAGTATTTTAAGGGCTATGTATATGTACACACATTCACACGCTTATGTATACACACACACATATACCCCCAAGGAAAAGCCTATAGTAAGGCATACAAATCATTACTAAAGTTGTAGGAAATTAAAAGTCATAGAATTTGTGTGCCATTCTCCAAAAATTATTTCTAAAAGGTCATTGACACAGAAGTGTGAAAAATTATTAGATTTTACAAAAAGGGAAAATTATACTGGTAGTGAATTAAAATGACAGAAACAATTGTTCAACATGTCTGTATAAGACAGCCACCAAAGTAACAGGATTTTTCTCTTTTCTTTGGTTCTTATTTTTGGGTCATACCATTAGGTGCTTGGGGCTTACTACTTGGGGGAACCGTATAGAATGCCAGGAATTGAACCGAGTTGACCCTGTGCAAAGCAAACACTGTATTCGCTGTACTATCTCTTCAATCTACAAAAAATTTATGATATCTAAAAGCCATGCCTTTCCTCTTTTTGAAAAGGAGTATTTATGGCTACACTCCGTGTTCAGGAATTATTCCTGAATCTTTGCTCAGAAGTAATGCATAGAGGTACTTGGATGGTACCATATGTGATGTGATGCTAGGGTTGGATCCCAGGTGGAAAAGGAAAGTGCCTTACTTCATGTACCATCTCTCCAGGCCCATTAATGCCTTTTTTAAATTTTGTTTTTGGACCACACACATCTTAGGGATTACTCCTTCCTGGCTCTATGCACCCAGCATATGGGATGCTGAGGATAAAAACCTAGGTCAGTTGCATGCAAGACAAAGGTCCTACTATTGCTCTGGCTCCCCCACAAAAGCAACACTTTTAGTTGAAGATAAAATAAATTTTCTTCAATGATTTTTTCTTTTTGGGGCCACACCTGGCAGCGCTCAGGGGTTACTCTTGGTTCTGTACTCAGAAATTGCTCCTGGCTCGGGGGACCATATGGGATGCCAGGGATCGAATCTGCATCCATCCTGGGTCAGCCACATGCAAGGCAAATGCTCTACTGCTGTGCTACCACTCCAGCCCCTGCCTTCAACGATTTCCTAATCTATAATGCTTAACTAGAAATGCATACTTGTTAACATTTATCTTTTGATAAAAATATTCTTTTAAGACTAATAATATAAGGGGCCAGAATGGTGGTGCGGAGCGGTAAGGTGTCTGCCTTGCCAGCGCTAGCCTTGGACGAACATGGTTTGATCTCCTGACATCCCATTATGGTCCCCCAAGCTAGGAGTGATTTCTGAGCACATAATCCCTGAGTATCACTGGGTGGGGCTCAAAAACCAAACACCCCCCCAAAAAGACTAATAATAAAAGATATAAACTTGGGGGCCGGGCGGTGGTGCTGGAGGTAAGGTGCCTGCCTTGCCTGCGCTAGCCTAGGATGGACCGCGGTTCGATCCCCCGGCGTCCCATATGGTCCCCCAAGCCAGGAGCGACTTCTGAGCGCATAGCCAGGAGTAACCCCTGAGCGTCAAATGGGTGTGGCCCAAAAACCAAAAAAAAAAAAAAAAAAAAAAAAAGATATAAACTTGCATTAATTAAATGTGCATGTGTAGGAAAGCATAGAATGTCATTAACAATGGTGGAAGGAAATGGTTAAGAGAAAGAGGAAGGTACTAAATGGCAGTAAAATGTTATGCATGAAACCCTATCAGTGACTGTCTTGTTAAGTCACAATCCCAAAAACTGTAACAAAGTGTATGTCACAGCGGCAGGCTGGTGCTTGGGAGGGATTGGGGGTGGGAATTGATGGCAGGTAGTAGACACTGGTAAAGAGACTGGTTCAACTATGTCAGAACACTGTACGTCTAAAACCCCAATCATGAATAAGTTTATGATCCATGGTGACTAATAGAAATAAATTTAAAGATTAAATGGAGGTGCAGGAGCGATATAGCACAATGGGAGGGTGTTTGCCTTACACACAGACGACCCAAGATGGGCCCGGGTTTAATCCCTGGCATCCCATATGATCCCGAGCCAGCCAGGATCAATTTCTGAGAACAGAGCCAAGAGTAACCCCTGAGTGCTGTCGGGTGTGGCCCAAAACACCCTCGCCAAAAAATTAAATGAAAAAATGTATAGGAATGAAGCTTATGACAATATTTAATATTTTTGCTATACTGAGGCTGTTAAATTTAAATTAAGAGTGCTGATAATCTGATAGTTGATAAACAGGGAAAAATGCAGAAAAAACTATATACCTCTCCTGGGCTTCTTTATAAACCTACAATATATATATATATTTTTTCTTTTTGGGTCACACCTGGCAGCGCTCAGGGGTTACTCCTGGCTCTACGCTCAGAAATTGCTCCTGGTAGGCTCAGGGGACCATATAGGATGCCGGGATTCGACCCACCGACCTCCTACATGCAAGGCAAACAGTTTACTTCCATGCTATCTCTCCGGCCCATACAATATATTTTTTTCCACCCCATTTATTTTATTTTATTTTTTTGATTTTCTGTTTTTGGTTTTTAGGCCATACCCAACGATGCTCAGGAGTTATTCCTGGTCGAGTTTGAGAGACTATATTGAATGCTGGAATAGGCAAGTGAATGCCTTACTCATTGTATTATTTCCCCGGCCCCTATAAACCTGAAATGTCTTTTACTAAACTATGTTCCTAGACAAAAATATAGTTGGGAATTGTGAGTTATGAAGATTGAGTTCTGGGGCTAGAGAGATAGCACAGCGGTAGGGCGTTTGCCTTACATGCAGACAGACAGTGGTTTGAATCCCAGCATCCCATATGATCCCCCCCCCCCCAAGCCTTCCAGGGGTGATTTCTGAGCGTAGAACCAGGGATAATCCCTGAGCGCTGTCAGGTGTGACCCAAAAACCAAAAGAAAAAAAAAGATTGAGTTCTGATGCTCTAAGTCAATTTACCTTAAACCATCTTGAATTTGCAAACATAAATTACTATGGTCTGCTCCTATAAGGAATGGATTAATTTGGTCATATGATCCCCAAATATGGGACTATCCACTCCCAAAATAGTAACTGAAGTCAGACTTTGTCCAAATAAAGCTTTGTCTTCATGTTTTAAAAGGGAACTAGGAATTCTTGTCCAAGATCCCTAGGGAGCAAAGAACTATCCCACACTCATAGTTCCCTTTCTCCTAGTTGAGATACATCACTTACACCAGGGGTCTCAAACTCGCGGCCCTCTGTACAACATTTTGTGACCCTGCCCTAGAGGAATCTTTTGTTTTGTTTTGTTTTGTTTTAGTTGTTTGGGTCACACCCCGCAATGTTCAAGGCTTACTACTGACTTTGCACTCAAAGATCACCCTGATTTTGCCTCCTGCGGCCCCCAGGTAAATTGAGTTTGAGATCCCTGACTTACACAGTATGCTGAGTCCTTTCTGATTCTGGTAGGTGAGAGGTCTGAGACTCTGAGGTTTGAGGCTGTGTGGCAGCTGGTGGCTCTGCCTCTTCCGCTTCACACTTCTTTGGGCTCCCCTGTCAGAACAAACAGAGCAAAACAAACCTAGCAAAGTACTTAAATATGCAACTCCTTCTCTTCTACCTGAGCTGGTTAAAGGCAGTCCAGGATGTATAGTCCCAGCAACACAAACAACCCTGTATTATTTTGTTATTTCAAGATTTTAAAAAGTGTAGGGTTGGGAGGGATAGTACAGTGGGTATAGTGTTGTCTTGCATGAGGCTGACTCAAGTTTGATCCTTGGCCACCCTATATGGTCCTCTGAGCTCTGCCAGGATTAATTCCTGAGCTCAGAGCTACGGGTAAGGCCTGAGCACTACCACCAGGTGTGGCCCAAACTCTACTATCTAAGGGGAAAAAAAAAAAAAAAAAAAAAAAAAGAATGGAATTTTGCGAGGGAACAGAGAAGAGTTCCTTTTGGGTAGAGAAAAGTTCTGAGAACTTCCGACCCTCAAACTATGGAGATGAGAACTCTGGTGCTAAGCTTCATGAGCACTTTTGGGAAGCATGTGGCTGGAAGTGAGTTACATGGAAGACATTTCCCAACTTTAAACAATTTGATTAAACCTTGTTCAGTCGGACTTTTCAGTCTTACAGATAAGACAAAAGGCAAAACACATCTAATCCTCTGTATCCCTCAGGAGGAGGTGTAATAGCCTACCCTTTCAGGCTGTAACCTCTGGATGACACGCTTTTCCACTGGCTCAGACTGGCTCACACGCCTCCCTCGGAGAGAGGCTGGAGTGGAGGTCCTCTCTGGGGGCTCAAAGGCCTGCAGTTGTGACACTGGTGGAGTTGCAACCTCCTGACCAGAAGAGAGATCTTTGGTTTCAGTGTAGCTGATGCTGCTGTCCCTGGAGACCCCAGGGCTCAGAGACTAAAGAAATAAAATATACAGTAAATAGTTATTTTATCAGATATATACTGGCCCAATCTAGCATTTTCAATCTCTCTCTCAGCCACCTATTATAAACTTTTTTAGAACCACATCACGCGACATTTGGGATTACTCCAGGCTCGGGGACCATATGAAATGGCCAGCATTAAAACCCAGGTCTGCTGCATACAACCAAAAGTCTTACCTGCTGTACGATTGCTCCAGCCTACCAGACCTTTTTTTTTGTTTGGTTTTTGGGCCACAACCCAAAAGTGCTCAGGTATTACTCCTGGCTCTGAGCTCAGTAATCACTCAGTAATCACTCCTGGCAGGGTACGGGAACCATATGGGATGTTGGGGAATCAAAAGTATGTCTGTCACATGCAGACCTACCTGCTGCAAAATCACTTTGGCATCTCCAACCACTTTTTTTAATCTTTAGCTTATTCCTGTTTTAGTCATCTCCCTGACTTTTGAGATTACTCAAAAATATGAAGCCTCAACTCTTTGCTATGTAGTGGAACACACAAAGAAATGAAATGAAATGAAATGAAATGAAAAGCATGTCCATACCAACAAAAACTCTAAAACTCTAAAGTCTAAGTGGCCAGGAAATAACTCAAAGGTAGTTGTATACTTTGCATGTGGGAAGGAAGTGTAGGTTTAACCCTAGGTACCACACAGTCCTTCAAGCAACTCAGGAAAGTAATGAAACAGCCCATGAGCATTTCTGAGTGTGGACCCAAAACTAAAATGTATAGTTTTGGGGCTGGAGAGGTTAAGTACAGGAATTAATTCTGGCACCACATATGATCCTCTAAGCACTGCCAGGAGTGATAACTGAGCACAGAGCCAGAAGTCCTGAGTACCTTTGTCTATGGCTCAAAGACAAAACATATAATCTAGTGGAGGGGAGAGGTATATTGATTCAACCTTTTTTGTTTTAATAGGAGTCTCACTAGTGCTACCTGGGTGCCACCCCTAGATTTATTTGACTCACATGGAGATACTGAGTGTACAGAGTATCTCCTGGGCTGAGTATCAGTTTTCAGGGCTGATGGGGATCAAACTTAAGGCCTTGCTCTTCCCTTTATCATAGTGATTCTAAGTTTTCTTGGACTCAAAAGAATTCTAGAGATTAAGGAATTAAAAATATAGACTTCAAATGTGGGGAAAGCAATCAGTAAACTGAGGTCTGAGAAAGATTTTTCTATTTATTCCTAGCAGAAAACATGACAGGTTATCCTGGGGCTGAAAAAACATTAGAAGGGGCTGTGTATACTGCTCAACATTACAAAAAAAAAGGTCACATTCACATCTTGCAAGCATGAGACTTCCAACAAATTCCCACCTCCACAAAAAAACAAAACCAAAATAAAAAACATGGGCCAGAGTGGTAGTACAGTGGGTAGGGTATTTGCCTTGTCCGCTCCAGATCAGGATTCGCTAAGACTAATTCCTGAGTGCATAGTCAGGAGTAATCCCTGAGAAATTCCAGGTGTGCCCACCTCCCTCCAAAAAAGCATAAAATAAAAAACAAGCATTAGACCAGAGTCAGAGCACCAGTGCACTCGATTTTCCTCACACTCACTTTTCTGCTACTGCTTGAAGCTGAACGAGAACGAGACCGGGAACGTGACCTGGACTCAGATGTAGATCTGGAACCCAAGGTGGATCGACCATGAGGATTGGTGACAGTATGTATTTGAGATGCATCTCTCTGCTGGGATCTGGAAGGCGAGTGAGACTGAGAGCCTGAACTGTCAGGAGAGCGTGATCTTGACCTAGAACTGGAGGAGGAAGAGGAGGAGGAACGGCTGGAGGAGTCAGCTGACTGTTTTAATCCAGGCCTAGGCAGAAGAGCAGGAGAAGTCCCTGTGCCTTCTTTCTGTTCCAAAGATGGCTTATTCAGAGATTCTTCAGGGACCCCTTTGGATGGTGCTAACTCCTCCATTTTTAGGGCGAGTGGTTGAACAGATTTTTCTAACTCAGCTTCAGTAACCTTCTGTGTTGAATCAGCTCGTGTGCTTTTCTGAACTGAAGGCAGGGCACTCTCCGGCATTTTCTCAACTAAAGGTTCTGCTTTGGCGTCCATAGGACTTGTCAAAGGAGCCACGCTTCCCACTGTTTGGGCAGTGTGTTGAGATGCTAATACCTCCCTACCCTCAGCATCTGTATTAGGAGGTGACAACTGAGTGAGAACAGGGGGGGCTGGGCCTTCCACAGTCTCTACTTCTTCACTCTGCAGTTGTGTATTTGGTGGTGGCAAAGCGGCTTCCTTGGTAAGTAAAGGTGGGGGAGTCTCCTCCTCACTGGCAGTCTGCTCTGGCTGCAGCACATGAGGGACTTTCTCCACATCTTCTGTCAATCGCGGGGGGGAAGGAGACTTTGATTTTTCCTCTAAGTCTTTTGAAGATTTAATTTCCTTTCCTTCATCCTCAAGGGGTGAAGCAGTTTGCATCTCTCTCTCTGGCTGTGGATGTCTGGACAGAAGACTTTTTCTTGCCTCTTCCTGGGATCTTGTCATCCTTCCTCCTCGTTCTAACACTTCCTGTTCTGGGGATCTTATGGTCTGGGGTTTCTCATCTATCACGTCTTCTAGTTTTGCTTTGGACAATTCTCCCCCCTCTTCTACTTCAAACTGTTTCAGGACTGGTGCATCTTTAGACTTTTGCCCCTCATCGTCATCATCTTCCTCTTCCTCCTCTTCTTCTTCTTCCTCTTCTTCCTCCTCCTCTTCTTCAGTTTTAACATTTCGATCTGCTCTGACCCTCAGATTTCTGGATGGTGTTTCCTGATCTTCCTCCTCTTCAGCAGCCTGGCTGCATTCAGAGAGTTTAGCTCTTGCCTGAAAAAAAGATAAACAATAGCTCCAAATTATTTATTATCAACAAGTAAGAAGGGACCGGAGAGATAGCATGGAAGTAGGGTGTTTGCCTTGCATGCAGAAGGTCGGTGGTTCGAATCCTGGCATCCCATATGGTCTCCTGAGCCTGCCAGGAGCGATTTCTGAGCATAGAGCCAGGAGTAACCCCTGGCACTGCTGGGTGTGACCCAAAAACCGGAAAAAAATAAAACAAAACAAAAAACAAGTGAGAAAAAACATCTCACTAGACACTTGGAAAAGAACCTTAATGACAGGCAGGTTGACCAACATAGAATAAAAGTATGACTAATCATCAATTATGACAAGAATAAAATAAAGTGACCAAAGGGAATATAGTAATGCAGTTAGTTGGGTTATTGGCTTTGAGCTTTAAAAAAAAACACAAATGGGGGCCGGTGAGGTGGCGCTAGAGGTAAGGTGTCTGCCTTGCAAGCGCTAGCCAAGAAAGGACCACGGTTCGATTCCCCGGCGTCCCATATGGTCCCCCCAAGCCAGGGACAATTTCTGAGCACTTAGCCAGGAGTAACCCCTGAGCATCTAACGGGTGTGGCCGAAAAAACAAACAAAAAACAAAAAACCCACAAATGGTTCTACAGAGATAGTATAGAGATTAGAATATCTCTGTTCAAACCAGCATCACATGCTCCTGAACATTGCCAGGTGCAGCTCTAGACATCCCCAAGAACTACCAGAGTAGCTCAGGTAATCCCCAACACTGCAGGGTGCCAGCAGCACAGCATCCTGAGAATCTTATACTAAACTATAGGTGGCTGAGCTGATTAATGGGAGCAATGGGAGAGGCCCTCTCAACCTTCTGTGTATCGAAAATAAAAACACATAAACAGAAAGGAAAAGACTCTGAACACTGAATATGACTATCATCATCTTGGTATATTTAATTCCCCTCTCTTATTTGAGGGGCCACATGCAGTGGTGCTCAGGGTTACTTTGAATGGTGTTTAGAGACCATCTGGTACCAAGGATCGAACCTGAGCCTCAAATGCAAAGCATGGGGCCAGAGTGATAGCACAACAGTAGTGCGTTGGGAGCCCAGATGGGACTCTGGGTTTGATCCCCACTTAATTCGATAAAAATTATACAAACTTTCGTATTGTTTTTGGGCCATACATGGCGGTGCTCAGAGGTTACTCCTGGCTCTGCGCTTAGAAATCACGCCTGGCAGGCTCAGGAGACCATATGGGATAGTAGGGATTGAACCCGGGTAGACTGTGTGCAAGGAAAATGCCCTACCCATTGTGCTATCTAGCCCCACACTTTTGTATTCTGGTCACTAACACAATATCAGAAAGTTTAAAAATGTCAATTATTGGGCCCGGAGAGATAGTGCAGCGGCGTTTGCCTTGCAAGCAGCCGATCCAGGACCAAAGGTGGTTTGGTTAGAATCCCGGTGTCCCATATGGTCCCCCGTGCCTGCCAGGAGCTATTTCTAAGCAGACAGCCAGGAGTAACCCCTGAGCATCGCCAGGTGTGGCCCAAAAACAAACAAACAAAGTCAATTATTGGGGGCCAGAGAGATGGCACAGTAGTAGGGTGTTTGTCTTGCATACAGCTGACCCGGGAGGGAGACCAGGTTCAATTCCTGGCATCCCATATGGGCCCCCATCCTGCCAGGGGCGATTTCTGAGCGCAGAGCCAGCAATAACCCCTGAGCACTGCAGAGTGTGACCACAAAAGCCAATCACAATCAATAAAGTCTAAAAAAAAAAGTCAATTGTTGGAGCCAAAGAGAGTACAACAGGTAGGACACTTGCCTTGTACGCAACCATTCAGGCTTAATCCCTGGCATCCCTATAGTCCCGAGCCTGCCAAGAGTAACCCCTCAGCACTGCCCAAAAAAAACAAAAAATTTGTTACATTATATATATATAATTTATTTATTATATAATTTATTTTTTATATTTATATTATAATTTAAATATATAGTATATTATATATTATATTTTATGTTTATATTAATATATATTTATAAAATATATTTTATTTATATTTATTATTATTTATATATTTATTTATTTTGGTTTTTGGGTTACACCCAAAAACCCAAAACTCAGGGGTTGCTCCTTGGCTCTGTGCATAGGGACTGCGCCTGCAGTGTTCAAGGTGCTGTGGGTCAAACTGGGACCTGCCACTTATAAGAGAAAGAGCTTCAACCCCTAAACTATCCTCTTCATTCCTGTTTTACTTTTTTTTTTTTTTTTTGGTTTTTGGGCCACACCCGTTTGATGCTCAGGGGTTACTCCTGGCTATGTGCTCAGAAATCGCCCCTGGCTTGGGGGGACCATATGGGACGCCGGGGGATCGAACCGCGGTCCTTCCTTGGCTAGCGCTTGCAAGGCAGACACCTTACCTCCAGCGCCACCTACCCGGCCCCCCTGTTTTACTTTTTATGTACTTATAAATCAGAAGGACAGAAGACTAAATAATATTTAGTTTCTTGAGTTTAGCACAAGTACCTTTAAGTCAACTCTGATGCTCAGGTGATTTATATTAAACTCTGGCTTGGGGCCAGAATGAGAGCACAGCGATATCGCATTTGCCTTGCATGTGGCCGAACTAGGATCACACAGGTTCATGCCCAGCATCCCATATAGTCCCCATAGCCTGCCAGGAGCAAAATCTGAACACAGAGCCAGTAGTATACCCTGAGCGTCACTGGGTGTGGTCCCAAATAACCCAAACCCCCCCCAAATAAAAAAAACTCTAGCTAATAAAAGTAGCAGGGAAAGCAGCAAAGAAAAAAGAAGCTTGGCTGTCCCATTAAGATTCAAAAGACTGGGCCCAGAGAGATAGCACAGTGGCGTTTGCCTTGCAAGCAGCTGATCCAGGACCAAAGGTGGTTGGTTCGAATCCCGGTGTCTCATATGGTCCCTCGTGCCTGCCAGGAGCTATTTCTGAGCAGCCAGCCAGGAGTAAACCCTGAGCACCACCGGTGTGGCCCAAAAACCAAAAAAAAAAAAAAAAAAAAAAAAAAAAAAGATTCAAAAGACTGTATTTAAAAAAAAAAAAAAAAGACTCAAAAGACTGGGGCCGGAGAGATAGCATGGAGGTAAAGCATTTATTTGCCTTGCATGCAGAAGGACGGTGGTTTGAATCCCAGCATCCCATAAGGTCCCCCGAATCTGCCAGGGGCGATTTCTGAGCCTAGAGCCAGGAGTAACCCCTGAGTACTGCCAGGTATAACCCAAAAACCAAAAAAAAAAAAAGATTCAAAAAACTGCTTAACAACCCTCGGCTAAAATGCACTTTCTCCCGTGATTTCTTCTGCACTGCTCCATGCTACCTATCTGTCCATTCCAAGGTTGGCATGAACATGAACACGTTGAATAACACAAAGTGCAGGTGGCTGAAAGCTGCAGGCAGCAGCTGCCAACTCCCAGGTAGCCAGACAACCAGCAAGCCCCAGAATTACCCCCCCCACACACAAAAAAAAATCAATTCTGAAAAATCTAAGTAAAAGACAGCGTCCGAAGCACTGTCTGAAAGGATGAATGGTTTAAGAGATGTCTGGAGTACCTGTCTAACCCTGGTTGATCGTCGCTCTCCTTTCCTTCTTTTCTCGTCATCAGAGTCACCCTTCTCTTCAGAAACAGAGCTTTTTCCTATCAAATAAAAACAAGTAAGTCAAACACATGACATAAAAGACTCATTGAAGGCTGTTTACTAAAATTCAACAACTGATGCATATGTAATATTAATACATTACCTGCTCTTCAATTTCTCTGGCTTTTACAAGGAAAAAAAGACGGCTCAAAACAGACCAGAGAGTTGATAGGATAAATTGCCTTGCACACATACAACTCAGGTCAGATCTATAAGACCCCACATGGCTACCCAAGTCCATCAGGAGTTGTAATTCCTAAGTACTGCCAGGTGTGCCCCAAAACAAAGAAATAAAATAACCTGCAGAGACACTGTGTGTATGTGTGTGTGTGTAACCTGCAGAGACTGTGTGTGTGTGTGTGTGTAACCTGCAGAGACTGTGTGTGTGTGTGTGTGTGTGTGTGTGTGTAGGAAGGGAAAAGGAAAGAGAGAGAGGGGGAGAGAGGAGGAAAGAGATTCCTATTTCTGCATGAACTACAGCAGCTTTCAAGCCATCAAATTTGTTTCCTATCTATAAATCCCAGACAGCTCAGCCATGACACCTCAGTATTTTATAGTAGTGTTATCCCAGTAGTATCAGAGGAAATTTGATGGGAAAGTTCCATAGTAATTCCCAAAACTCAGTGACCCAAAACAGTAACACTGAAGACTCAACTAGCACCAACCATAGCTCAGTAAATCCTTAAACACTGACTTTATTAACACCATGGAGTTATAATAATCACTTTGAGCTGATCTGTGTTAATATAAGTTTTGTAATTCCATTTGCCTTTGTGTTTTAACAAGCTATATGAAGTAACTTAGTGCCTGCATGGAGGCAGATGATGGGTGAGATTGAGGAACTGGTAAAGGGAAGATTATACAGATGATGGGATGAATTGGTGTTTGAATATTTAGTACCTTACATGACTGTTCTATAAACAATTTAGTAAATCATGATGTTATAATAAAAATTATAAAAAACAAAACAAAAGTACAATTATTAAAATGTGGTCACTGGGCCGGAGAAGATAAGTATAGGGGTGAAGGTAGGTTGGATACCTAGCACCAAATATCCTGGTGCACTGCCAAATGTGACCAAACCAAAGGAGGCAAAAACATGTCCCATTTTTTTTTTTAAGATTATCAATTACTAACACTAGTTTTGACTAAAATACCAGAACATACCAGTTAATAAAACAATTATCTCTATATTTGGGCGTTTTGTTTTGATTTGGTTTCTGGGCCACATCCATTACGAGCAGGAACCAATCCTGGTGTGCTGGTTAAGCTGTACTAGGTACACAGCGTGAGGGATCAAACCTGAAATGGCAATGACGCCTGAATTATTTCTCTGGCCCTAAATGGTGACTTTTTGTTTTGTTTTGTTTTTGTTTTTGAGCCATATCTGGTGACACTCAGGGGTTACTCCTGGCTATGCTCTCAGAAATCGCTCCTAGCTTGGGGGACCATTTGGGACACCAGGGGATTGAACCACAGTCAATTTGGTTTTTGGGCCACACCCGGCAGTGCTCAGGGGTCACTCCTGGCTGTCTGCTCAGAAGTAGCTCCTGGCAGGCACAGGGGTCCATATGGGACACCAGGATTCGAACCAACCACCTTAGGTCCTGGATCGGCTGCTTGCAAGACAAACACCACTGTGCTATCTCTCCAGGCCCTATTTTCCATGTTTTTATTTGGGACACATCTAGCTATGCTCAGCCAGCAGCACTCAGGGGTTACTCCTGGCTCTTCGCTCAGAAATCATTCCTGGAGGGGCCAGAGATAAGCATGGAGGTAAGGCGTTTACCTTGCATGCAAAAGGACGGTGGTTTGAATCCTGGCATCCCATATGGTCCCCCGAGCCTGCCAGGAACGATTTCTGACCATAGAGCCAGGAGTAACCTCTGAGTGCTGCTGGGTGTGACCCAAAAACCAAAAAAAAAATCACTCCTGGAGAGAAAAAAAAAAAAAAAGCAAGCAAGCGCGAATACACACGCATGTGAGTGCACAAAATGAATTATTCCAGGTAGGCTTAGGGGACGATACAGAATGGATGCATGCACGGCAAAGGCCCTACCTGCTATGTTATCACTCCAGTCCGTATTTTTCATGAATCTTAAGAATATATGGGCCGGAGAGATAGCATGGAGGTAAGGCGTTTGCCTCTCATGCAAAAGGTTATCAGTTCGAATCCCGGCGTCCCATATGGTCCCCTGTGCTTGCCAGGAGCGATTTCTGAGTATGGAGCCAGGAGTAACTCCTGAGCACTGCCGGGTGAGACCCAAAAAAAAAAAAAAAAAAAAGAATATAAATATACATATAAAAAGATTTGTTATGGTTTAACAAAGGTGGGAAAAAAGCAGAGGGTGGGTATAGTGTCATAATAAAGGGATAGGGCACTTGCCTTGCAAATAGCTGACTTGGGCTTTATTCCCTGGCATCCCACATAGTCCCCCTAAGCAATACCAGGAGTGATTCCTGAATGCAGATCTAGGAGTAACCAACCCTTAGCCTCACCAAATGTGGCCCAATTTTCAAAACAAAGCAAAAGCAGAGGACAAGGGGAGGTTAAAACAAGAAACAGTGGGCCCGGAGAGATGGCACAGCGGCGTTTGCCTTGCAAGCAGCCGATCCAGGACCAAAGGTGGTTGGTTCGAATCCCGGTGTCCCATATGGTCCCCCGTGCCTGCCAGGGGCTATTTCTGAGCAGACAGCCAGGAGTAATCCCTGAGCATCGCCGGGTGTGGCCCAAAAAACAAAAAACAAAAAAAAAAAAACAAGAAACAGGCACAGAGGATTTTTAGAACAGTGAAACTATACTGTTCTGATACTATATTGATGGCTATATATGATCTCACATTTGTCTAACATTAAGATCCAACAGTGGGCCAGAGAAAGAGCTCAATGAGGTGGAGTGCATACTTTGTATTAAAAGCATAAGGATTTACTCTCTGGAATCACATGGCTCCCTCAACACTGCAGGAGTGTAACCACATCAATCTCCAAAGCACTGAGCCAGAAGTAGCAACCAAGCATCACCAAGATGCTCAGAAAACAAATTTGGTTTTGGTTTTTGGTCACAGTCAGTAGTGTTCAGGGATCACTCCAGGTGGGCTTGAGGAACCATATGAGATGGTAGGGAACAAATCCAGGTTGGTCATGTACAAGACAATCGCCCTACCCACTGTCACTGAATGATCACTCTGGCCCTTATGCTTAGAAAACTTAAAAAACTTCAAGGTAAAACTATAAATGGAGTGATTTTGATGTATCAACAACATAGGTTTATCAATGCTAAGAAATATACTGCTCTGGAGCCGGAGAGATAGTGTGGGCATAGGGTGTTTGCCTTGCAAGCAGAAGGACGGTGGTTCGAATCCCGGCATCCCATATGGTCCCCGAGCCTGCCAGGAGCAATTTCTGAGCATAGAGCCAGGAGAAACCCCTGAATGCTGCCGGGTGTGACCCCAAAACAAAAACAAACAAAAAAGAAATATACTGCTGAGGGCTAGTGTATGCATTAAAGTACTTGTTTTACTTTTAGCTGACCCCAGCTCTGTCTATGGCTTTTTTTTGTTTTGTTTTGTTTTTTTGTTTTTTGTTTTGGGGCCACACCCGGCGGTGCTCAGGGATTACTCCTGGCTGTCTGCTCAGAAATAGCTCCTGGCAGGCACGGGGGACCATATGGGACACCGGGATTCGAACCAACCACCTTTGGTCCTGGATCGGCTGCTTGCAAGGCAAACGCCGCTGTGCTATCTCTCCGGGCCCTGTCTATGGCTCTTAAACACTAACAGGAATGATCTCTGAAAAAACTCATTTGGTAAACTCAGAGCACTACTGAGTGTGGCTCAACAACACCCACAAAAAAAAAAAAAAAAAAAAAAAACCATACCATTATATGCTTATAATGAGGGGAAGCTATAAATCTGTAGATAGGGCATATGGAAATCTGAGCCTTTCTTCCAACTTTTCTGTGAACCCCAAACTAACACACACACACTTTCTCCCCCCAATCTCTAAAAACTAGGTGTAAGCCTTGCACGTGGCTAGAATCGAACTATAGTTCGATTCCCCTAAACCTTGTATAGTTTTTGTGGAGAGGGGACGTACACCTGCTGGTACTCACAGATTATTCCTGGTTCTGTGTTCAACAGTTACTCCTGGCAATACTTGGGAGAATCATATGCAGTACTGAGGAAGAACTGGGTGTTAGCCATGTTCAAGTCATGTGCCTTTCCCCTTGAAATAACTCTCCAGCTCCTGAACCATGTTTTTTATGCTGTATAATCAAAGCAATGGGAAAATAGGCAGTTACTTAGGAAAGTTTAATCTCTTAAATTCGTGGGCCCCTTCCAGAAGTGGAGGGCTTCTCTGACAGTGCTTGGGAGACCATGTGAAACAGAGGATGATACACAGGTCAGAGCATGCAAAGTTTGCAATCCAGTCTTGCAAACTAGTTCCTTGGCTGTTTATGGTTTTGTTTAAGGACTCTCAGACATGACAATACCTTAAGAGTTGGATAGTACTGGGGTTAGAGTGACTACCTTGCACATGGCCAACTGCAGTTCAATCCCATCCCAATACCATGTTTCCTGAGACTTGGAATATCCAGTGAGTGTGTCAAAAATAACCCCAATCACCATAACTAACAGTAACAAATCATGTAAGTCATGAGATATGGCACTTATTTATTTGGTAGGGGGAACATACCAGGCTGTGCTTGGGGTTTACTCTTGGATCTGTGCTCAGTAAGGCTCAGAGAACCATACTTTGTGCTGAGAATTGAACCTGGGTTGACTACATGCAAAATAAGCAACTCACCCACCACCATACTCTCTTTCATTTTATTTATTTTCATTTTACTTATTTATTTCCCCTTTTTATTTAAAGTATGAAAGTGATATAAAAAAAAACCTTCTGGGAAAGGTAATATTTTCTTTTGTGTGTGTGTGTGTTTTTGGGGTCAAACCCGTTTTGATGCTTAGGGGGACCATATGGGACGCCACGGGATCGAACCACGGTCCTTCCTTGGCTAGCGCTTGCAAGGCAGACACCTTACCTCTAGTGCCACCTCTCTGGCCCCTGAAAGGTAATATTTTCTATTATAAATATATGGCAACGGGGGTGATTTAAATCTTATGAGAGGGTGGAGTGCTAGCATAGTAGGTAAAGCACTTGCCTTGTACTTGGCTGACCCAGGCTTGATCCCTAGCACCCCATATGGTTTTGCCTTTGAGCCACTCTCCGGTCCCTCAAATTATATACTGTTTTGTTTTTGTTTGTTTTGGGGCCACACTTGCTGATGCTCAGGGGTTTCCAGGAATCGAACCTGGGTCAACTGCTTACAAGGCAAGAACCCTACTCTGTTATTCCTCTGGCCTCTCAATATTTTTGTTTTTGGGCCACACCCAGCGGCACTCAGAGGCTACTCCTGGCTCTAGGCTCAGAAATCACCCATGGCAGGCTTGGGGGACCATATGGGATTCGATCGATCAGATAGGGGTCCGTCCTGGGTTCGTCACATGCAAGGCAAATGCTCTACCGCTGTGCTATCGCTTTGACCCTTCAAAAAAAATTTTTTTTGGGGGGGGTTCTGGGGTCACACCCGACTGAGTTCATCAGGAATTATTCCTGGCTCTGCATTAAGAAATCGCCCCTGGCGGGGGAGGGGGGGAGAATGGGTGGAGGGACCATATGGGATGCCGATATTCGAACCACCATCCTTCTGCATGCAAGGCAAATTCCCTACCTCCATGATCTCTCTGGCCCCTCAAATGTATTTGTTATTATTTTTGTTTTTGTTTTTGGGACACACCCGGCAGTGCTCAGGGGCTACTCCTGGCTCCATGCTCAGAAATCACTCCTGGCAGGCTCGGGGGACCATATGGGATGCTGGGATTCAAACCGATGACTTTCTGCATGAAAGGCAAACGCCTTACCTCCATGCTATCTCTCCGGCCCCTCAAATTTATTTTTAACTGAGAAGCTTCCCCCACCATCACTGTAAAACGAGATCCTCACCAAATCATGGTTCTATCAGGATTTTCCAATGGATCCCCATGACCTTTCTTTGGGGCTGGAGGGTGGTTTATCTGACACTGCTCAGTTTGTGCAGAGGGAGTGCCAGTGCCAAGGGTCCATGGGCTAAGCAGTGCCAAGGACTGAACCAAACACACAATGTCTTAATCCCTGGACATTATCTTCAGCCCACCTACAAATATCATATCTTGTATGGTGAACTAAATTACTATCCATTCCTAAGGCTCAGCTCAAATCCTATGCATTCACAAGGCTCTCACTGGAATTCTCATAGATTTGACACTTAAATTCCTATAATATATGTCTATTTTAGTAACGTCACTTCTTAACTTCTTTGGGTTAGAGATATGGCTTAATAGTAAAGCCTAGGGGCCGGAGAGATAGCATGGAGGTAAGGCATTTGCCTTTCATGCAGACTGTCATCGGTTTGAATCCCGGCATCCCATATGGTCCCCCGAGCCTGCCAGGAGCGATTTCTGAGCAAAGAGCCAAGAGTAACCCCTGAGCGCTGCCGGGTGTGACCCAAAAACCAAAACCAAAAAAAAAAAAAAAAAAAATTTAGTATGTAGTGATTTCCCTAATAGGTTTTACAAAGTGGTACCTTTGAGTTTATTCTAGCATGCAGATCTATATACAGCAGGAATTCTCTGTGTGTACACTCTCTCTCTCTCTCTCTCTCTCTCTCTCTCTCTCTCTCTCTCTCTCTCTCTCTCTCTCTCTCTCTCTCTCTCTCACTCTCACTCTCACTCTCACTCTCACTCTCACTCTCTCTCTCACTCTCTCACTCACCAGACCACAGCAAAAGTCTGCTGGATATGCCAACATGACAGTTTGTGCCTGACATGGTGGGTGAAGTAGTGTTTTCTATGTGTGGCATTCTATGTATATATACACACACACACACACACACACGCTCTCTCTCTCCCCCCACCTCTCTCCCCCTCCCTCTCCCTCTCCCCTTCCTCCCCCTCCCTCTCCCTCCCCCCCTCTCTCTCCCCCTCCCTCTACCTCTCCCCCCCTCTCTCCCTCTCCCTCTCCCCCTCCCTCTCCCCCTCCCCCTCTCCCCTCTCTCTCTCCCCCTCCCCCCCCCTCTCTCTCAACAGACCACAGCAATAGTCTGCTGGATATGCCAACATGACAGTTTGTGCCTGACATGGTGGGTGAAGTAGTGTTGCTCATTGCCTATAAGGCCACCCCTGTGGTGCCCTTCCAGGAAATCAGGGGAGGGAGAAAGGGGGGGAGGGAAGAGAGAAGTAGAGAAGGGGGAAGGGCACACATGGTACTGAGAACTGAACTCACGTGCACATATGCTCTATGAACTGAGCTACACGCACCCACTTCCTTTTAGCATGAGGGGGTGCTCCAGGCTATCCTACCCCCACAAAAGATTAAAAATATTTTCTAGTTTACACCTTGGATAATATATATCTATTTAATAAAGAGCATTTACTTACCGTATATACTCAAGTATAAGCCGACCCCCCTAATTTTACTCTAAAAACTGGGAAAACTTAGTGACTCGAGTATAAGGTGAGGTAAAAAATGAAGCAGCTACTGGTAAATTTCAAAAATAAAAACATACCCAAAATAATTAAAATAATTGAGGAATCAGTAAATAAATATGATTACATTTACAATACATGATTGTTTTGATATACTGTATATCATTAACACCACATTAACCCATAGTATTCAATGGCAACTTTTTTTTCCTTTTTTTTTTTATTGTGACTGAAGTTCATTACACAGAATTATTTACGATACAGTGACAATGAATGAAGGGCATTTCCATCACCAATGTTGTCCTCCCTCCACTCTTGTTCCCAGCCTGTCTCCCACATCTCCTCCTTTACCCACCAGAATCCTAGTGCAAATGGTCTCCGCCTTACAGCTTGTTATAGGTTGGGTATTTATTCTGTTTGGTGTTCCAGTCTGGTCATTTTTTATTTACACTACATGTTCATATGACTGGTCCTGGTATCATTCTCCCCCCTCTCAATTTATGAGGCTGAATGATTCAAATTATGCTATTCTGTTGGAGATAAAAAGGTTAAGGAAAAGAGGAGAAAAAATTTGGTATCAACTACTAAAAAAAAAAAAAATCACCGAATAATATCCACAAAAGTGGTCAATGGCAACTTCAATAAAGTGAGTAAACCATTTAAGACAGTAAAGCATTGTAAATAAATGGTTAAAAATCCTGAATTCTGGGGCCAGAGAGATAACACAGCGGTGTTAGCCTTGCAAGCAGCGGATCCATAACCTAAGGTGGTTGGTTCGAATCCCGGCATCCCATATGGTCCCCCGAGCCTGCCAGGAGCAATTTCTGAGCATAGAGCCAGGAGGAACCCGAGCATTGCCGGGTGAGACCCAAAAACCAAAAAAAAAAAAAAAAAAACAAAAAAAGTTCAGTTCAGCACCTACCTTAGCCTGACTAGTGAACTGAGCTGAAGCACCACCCCCTCCAACAAATGGCAGACGACTGGAGACTACGTACGTGCATTTGATTTGGTGAGCGTGCACCGAATCAAATAACCTGTATGACCTGAGTATATAGATTTGGTTTAATTTTTTTTTGAGTCACACCCAGTATTGCTCTGTTGCTCCTGATTCTGAGATCAGAGTTAATCCCTGGGAGGAATCTGAGGACCACACAGAGTGCTATGGATCAAACAAAGAGCCATCATATGCAAGGTAAGCCTATCCTGCTCTACTGTCCCTCCAGCCTCCAAAAGCTGTATTTATATACCTTTGCTTAATGATCTATGCAAAATTGGGTGTTTAGAATTATTTTAAAATTTTTTTTATTGATACCATTGTGAATTACAAGATCTTCATAGCTGTATTTCAGGCATATAGCATTTTGTTGGTTTTTTTCTTTGGGGGGGATCACACCCAGCGGCACTCGGGTTACTCCTGGCTCTGCGCTCAGAAATCACTACTGGCAGGCTCGGGGACCATATGGGATGCCAGGTCTGTCCAGTGCACTGCATGTGCAGTAGGCCAATGCCCTACTGCTGTGCTATCTCTCTAGCCCCTCAGGCATACAGTGACAGTGAATTAGGGCCATTCGCATCACCAGTGTTGATCTCCCTCCACCTAGGTTCCCAGCACGCATCCCATACCTCCACCGTTGGACTCTATAATTTTTATGACATGAAAAAAATCAATCTTCCCTGAACCCAACCCATAACACTATATATATCAGAAGGTCTGGGCTGTAGAGATAGCACAGCGGTAGGGCACTTGCCTTGCATGTGGCGGACCCAGGACAGACCTGAGTTTGATTCCCAGCATCCCATATGGTCCCTGAGCTTGCCAGGAGAGATTTCTAAAAGCAGAGCCAGGAGTAACCCCTGAGCACCGCTGGCAGTGGCCCAAGAAACAAAATATATATCAGAGGATCTGCAACTTGGTAACAAAAAACTGCCCAGGGGCCAAAGAGATAGCACAGCATTCTAGAACCGATCCAGGACAGTGGTTCGAATCCCATATGGTCCCCCAAGCCTGCCAGGAGTGATTTCTGAGTGCAGAGCTAGGAGTAACCCCTGAGCGCTGCCAGGTGTGACCCCAAAACCAAAAGCAAACAAACAAAAAAAACCCCACTTCTGCCCAGTCTCTCAACATAGCACACAACCCAACTGTAGTTAACTATTTGTTTAATCCCCATCTCTTGTTGGACAGGTTGTTTCATTAGAAGACAAGCGGACTTGTCTTTTTCTCTGTTATGTTCCTGATGGGCATATAACAGGCATCTGACATCAATGTGCTCAGTACTTAACATTGCAGCAGATGCACACTTGGAGATATAGTTTTATGTGGAAATTTAATACATACACTTGATGAAGAGTCAAAAAAGTGATTGTTGCTAAATCCAGATGAAGTAGAGACTTAAAAGAGATACAAATGGAAAGAAAAATCTATTATACTCGAAAGATTAACATAACAAAGAGATGAAGACTTTTAAGAGATATCATTCATTTTCAAAAAAATAGGATATCATTTCCTTGAAAAATACATGTCAAATAGAAATGTCACAAATATTCCTGGGGTGGAGCTTGAGAGTTAGCATTTGCCTTGCATGCGACTGACCCAAGACAAACCGGGCTCCATTTATGACATCCCATATGGTCCTCCAAGCTTACCAGGAGCGATTTCTCAGCACAGAGGCAGGAGAGCAACCTTTGAGCATTGCCGGGTGTGGCCCAAAAACCAATCAATCAATCAATAAACTGGGGCCAGAGAGATAGCATGGAGGTAGGACATCCTTGCATGCACAAGGACGGTGGTTCGAATCCCGGCATCCCATATGGTCCTCTGAGCCTGCCAGGAGTGATTTCTGAGCATAGAACCAGGAGTAACCCCTGAGCATTGCTGGGTGTGACCTCAAAACCAAAAAAAAAAAAAAAAAAAAAAAAAAACTGATTAAAAAATATTCTGGGGGTGGGGCCGGAGAGATAGCATGGAGGTAAGGCGTTTGCCTTTCATGCAGGAGGTCATCAGTTCGAATCCCAGGGTCCCATATGGTCCCCCGTACCTGCCAGGAGCAATTTCTGAGTGTGGAGCCAGGAATAACCCCTGAGCACAGCCGGGTGTGACCCCCCCCCCAAAAAAATTCTGGGGTTTTATGGAGACTTATCATGAAAGAAGGTAAACTACCTCCTCTCACCAACTACGCAGACTAGCCTAAAAGCGTAGTGGGGAGGGAGATACATACTGAGCAAATGTCTGAGGGTTACTGGCTGCTCTGCAAGTCAGGAGGCAGCAGGGAAGCCACTCTCTCAGGATGGATCACCTCATCCTTAGACTCTGTTGAAGCTTCTGTAAAGTTCAGACTGGGTCTGGCAGGAAGGGAATGAAGAGCTGAGCATGTGGGAATGTGAGGAGTGACGGATATAAGTCAAAGTCACAGGAAGTATTTACCATAAAGAGCACTGTACAAAGAGAAAATCTCCCTAAGAGTAAGCTCTACCTCATTTACAGTCAGCTTAATTTACTTATAACTCTTCCCCTTGGAAGGAATTCTAATAAAATGGTCAAATTAAGTGTCCTTTTTTCCCTGACAAAGATAAAAACAATAAATTCAAGAAAGAAAAAAGAAAAAAAAAAACGATAAATTCTCTTGGTTCCATAAACTATCAAAACAAGCATTTTTAGCTACTTTTTACTACAATGTTATTCCTGACATTGTCTAAAAAGGCCTATTGACTCAGTGACAAATATGAATAAAGAATCCTTGTAATAAGCGACAGTCTAGGCTTACCTTCAAGTTCGGCAGCTTCGCGAGCTTCACGTTCCAAACGCTGCCTAAGTAGCTCCTGCTGCTTTTCCAGATACTGCTTTATGAAACTGTTCTGGCTCATTTCCTCGCCAATCTATATAGAGGACATGGAAAAAGAGAGTCTAGGAAAGCGCAAAAAGAAAATCGTATGAAGGGGCCAGAGCGATAGCACAGAGGTAAAACATTTGCCCTAAATGCAGCCAACTCAGGATGTACCTGATTCGATTCCCAGCATCCCATATGGTCCCCCAAGCCTGCCAGGAGCGATTTCTGAGGCAGAACCAGGAGTGACCCCTGAGTGTCTCTGAGTGTAACCCAAAAACAAAAACAAAAAAAGAAAATCCTATGAAATAAGTCCATCCCTTCTGTGGGACCCGAGAAAGAAAAAGTATCTGAAGGTCCTTTTCTAAGCTATTCCTATGCTGAGGGCCAATAGGAACAGTCCTATTTGTCATAAAAGATGGCAAAAACGATATGCCAGAGTGTTAGTACAGTAGGTAGGGCACTTGCCTTGCATGCAGTAGACCCAGGTCCAATCCCCGACAACCCATATGGTGACCTGAGAATCACTAGAGTGACTCTTGTGTACAGAAACAGACGTAATGCCAGAATATAGCTGGTGTGGCCCAAAAGCAAAATAAAAGGCAAAAAGAACTGCCATAAATAATTTTATACTCCTCCACCCTCTCAGTGCTAAGATGAACCCAGGAACTTAATTAAGCATACTCTATACCACTGAGCAACATTAAAAAAAATTTTTTTTGGCGGGGTCACACCTAGTGACACTCAGGGGTTACTCCGGCTCTACGCTCAGAAATCACTCCTGGCAGGCACGGGGGACCTATACAGGATGCCGGGATTCGAACCACCATCCGTCCTGAATCGGCTGCGTGCAAGGAAAATGCCCTACCGCCGTGACTGCCAGTAGTGATTTCTGAGCACAGAGCCAGGAGCTCTGTGGATCTGAGCATAGCTGGATGTGGGATCACCCACCAAAAAAGTAAGCCCTGAACATCATCCAATGTGGCCCCCAAACAAACAAAAAGGCCAGAGTGATAGTCCAATGGGTAAGATGCTTGCCTTGCATACTACTGACTCAGGTTCACTCCAAGTACCGCATCTGGTCCCCAAGGCCATACCAGGAGAACAAAGAACCAGGAGTAAGTCTTGAGCACCACCAAGTGTGGCCCCCCCCAAAAAAAAAGCAGAAAAGAGGAACGGCACAATAGTACAGCAGGTAGGGTGTTTGCCTTCCAAGTGGCTGACCCTAGTTTGATCCGCAGCACCTAAATGGTCCTCCAAGCCTACCAGGAGAGCAATTCCTGAGCTTAAAGACCAGACATAAACCCTGAGTATTGCTGGGTAAGCCTCAAAACAACAAACAAAACAAACAGAAAAAAATCTAAAATTTCATTTTTTGGGCTGGTATGGTGGAGCTAGAGGTAAGGCATCTATCTGCCTTGCAAGCGCTAGCCTAGGACGGACCATGGTTTGATCCCCTGGCATCTCATATGGTCCCCCCAAGCCAGGAGCAATTTCTGAGCGCAAGGCCAGGAATAACCTCTGAGCGTCAAATGGGTGTGGCCCCAAAACAAAACAAAACAAAAATAAATAAAATTTCTTTTTTAGTAATACTAAAACTGAGAGGGTTAAAAAACAGTACTTCATACTAATTTATCTTCTGTTGATAAAAAAAAAAAAAAAAAAAAAGAACCATTCTGGGCTGGAGACAGCACTGCAGTAGGGCGTTTGCCTTGTACGTGGCCAGTCTAGTATGGACCTGGGTTCAATTCCCAGCATTCTATATGGTCCCCAGAGCCTGCCAGGAGTGATTTCTAAGTGCAGAGCCAGGAGTAACCACTGAGTGCCACCGGGTGTGGCCCCCAAACAAAACAAAACAACAACAAAAAAGAACCATTATCAAGGAGCCTAAGAGAAAGCACAGCAGGTAGGGCACTTGCCTTGTACTTGGCTGACCAGGTTTTCATTTCCCAGCATCCCATATGGTCCTTCCTAGAACACCAGCAGTAATTCAGAGCCAGGAATAAGCCCTGAGCATTGCTGGAATGGCCTATGGCCCCAAAACAGATGAATAACAAAGCAAACAAAAGATCATTATCCACTTATTAGCCAATACATATTTTGCTTTATCTTCAAAATTCAAGTATAGTACTTAAGATCTAAGACTAAGAAACTAAGAAAGGAATGATCAAGTCAGCCTTATTTGGGTGGGTGGGGGGGTGTTTGGATCACACCCCAGCAGTGCTCAGGACCTACTACTCCTGGCTCTGAGCTCAAGGATCACTCCTGGTAGAGCCTGGGAGACCAGAGATGCTGGAGATCAAATATGAGTTGCATGCAAGGCAGGTACTCTACCCACTGTATTACTCTAGCACTTCAATTCAAGCATTTAGACAAAGTTCTTATTCCTACTTTCAAGTAAGATTCATCATGCTCAGTAACAACATTCAAAATCCAGGAGCTCAAGTAACTCAATAGGATGAAATCATGTCTTGCACACAGGTGGTCCCAGTTTGGTTCCTAGTACTGCATGATGCCTGAGCATCACTGAGAACCACTCGAAAGCACAGAGCCAAGTATGGCTCCCAAACAAGGAAAATCCAGGAACTTAATCCCTTTTTCCTTTTTTTTCCCTGCAACTTAAGACTCTCCCATCACCCTCCTGCCTTTAGCTTTCTCTGCATCAATTTCTCCTCCTGAGAATAATTTTTGTTTGACTTTTTGGGCTATAGTGTTCAGGCAAAACTCAGGACCTACTCCTGGTTCTGTACTTAGAGATCACTAATGGTATGGATCAGGGGTCCATTTGGGGTTCCAGGGATAGAGCCAAGCCAGCTTCATGCAAGGAAAGCACCTTTACCATTATACTAGATAACTCTGATAACACTAGAAAACATTCTTGCTTTGCCAGTACTATTATACTCCAGAATAAGAAAAATTGCAAACAGGGGCCAGAGAGATAGCATGGAGTAGGGTGTCCGGTGGTTTGAATCCTGGCATCCCATATGGGCCCGAGCCTGCCAGGAGTGATTTTTTTTTTTGAGGGGTCACACCCAGCAGCGCTCAGGAGTTATTCCTGGCTCTACTCTCAGAAATTGCTCCTGGCAGCTCAGGGAACCATATGGGATGCCGGGATTCCAACCACCGTCCTTCTGCATGCAAGGCAAATGCCCTACCTCCATGCTATTTCTCTGGTCCCCAGGAGCGATTTCAAAGCATCCAGGAGTAACCCCTGAGCGCTGCCAGGTGTGACCCATCAAAAATGAAAACAATTTGGGGCCGGGTAGGTGGCGCTGGAGGTAAGGTGTCTGCCTTGCAAGCGCTAGCCAAGGAAGGACCGCGGTTCGATCCCCCGGCGTCCCATATGGTCCCCCCAAGCCAGGGGCGATTTCTGAGCACATATCCAGGAGTAACCCCTGAGCGTCAAACGGGTGTGGCCCAAAAACCAAAAAAAAAAAAAAAAATGAAAACAATTTAAAAACAATTTTTTCCCTTTTTTTTTTTTTTGTTTTTAATCCATACCTGGCAGTACTCTAGGGTTACTCCTGGCTTTGAGCTCAAGAATCACTCTTGGTTGGACATGGGGACCACATGAGATACTAGGGAATTGAACCTCAATTGGCTGCATGCAAGGCAAGCACCCTACCTGCTGTATTATCACTTTGGCCCCCAGCCAAATATTTTCTATGTTATTTATCAAGTTTCCTAAGAACGGTAAATGCTTTTCTTCATCTAAAAACATGAGGGGCTGGAGAGATAGCACAGTGGTAAGGCGTTTGCCTTGCACACAGCCGACCTGGCATCCCATATGGTCCCTCGAGCCTTCCAGGAGCAATTTCTGAGAGCACCGCCAGGTGTGGCCCAGAAGTGAAATAATAAAAATTAAAAGGAGAGTATAGTGGATGGGGTGCTTGTCTTGCATGCAACCACCTGGATTTAGTCCTCACACCTTATGGGCCTCAGAGCCCTGCTACGAGTGATCCCTGAGCACTACCAGGTGTGACCCAAAAACCCAGTAGAAAAAATAAGCCACCCTTTAAAACGAAAAGAAGTGTTTGTGACCAATCTCAGATATGGGCCAAAAAAAAAAACAAAAAACCAACACCCTAGCACTACAAGTATAATTAATTCCTACATATGGACAAGATCCTGAGCAATAGTAGGTATGGCCAATCCCTCCCCAATATAAAATTTAAAAATAGGAGTCAGGGGGGCTGGAGAGATAGCACAGCAGTAAGGCGTTTGCCTTGCATGGAGGACGGTGGTTTGAATCCCAGCATCCCATATGGTTCCCAAGCCTGCCAGGAGCAATTTCTGAACGTGGAGCCAGGAGTAGCCCAAGCGCTGCTGGATGTGACCCACCAAAAAACCAAAAAAAAAAAAAGAAAAAAAAGAAAAATAAGGGCCAGATGGGCTGGAGAGATAACACAGCTGTAGAGGGTTTGCCTTGCAGACAGCTGCTCCAGGACGGATGGTGGTTTGAATATGTAGGCATCCCTTAAGGTTCCCACCTTCCCCCATGCCTGTCAGGAGCTATTTCTAAGCGCAGAGTGAGTAGTAACCCCTGAGCACCGCCCGGTGTGACCCAAAAACCAAAAAAAAAAGGGGGGGGGCAGAGCGATAACGAAGTGGCAGGGCATTGAACAGACCCAGCCTGCTAGGATCAATTTCTGAGTGTAGAGCCAGGAGTAACTCCTGAGCGCCACCAGGTGTGGCCCTAAAACAAACAAACAAATATATATATACCTGCTTGGGGTCAGAAAGAAAGTACAGTAGGCAAGGCATCTGCCTTGCAGACAGCTGCCCCAGGTTTGAGTCACAGTAGTTCAAATGTGGTCACTGGAATGCCATTGAGTATGGCCCCAAACCAACACCCAAAATGTGTGTCTAGGTCTATACACATACATATATGTATAATATGTATATGTATGTGTGTGTGTATATACACATATACACATACACATACTCAATAATCAGATCATGGGGTTTCTTTAAAAAAAAATCATACAGGGGGACTGGAGAGATAGACAGCGGCGTTTGCCTTGCAAGCAGCCGATCCAGGACCAAAGGTGGTTGGTTCGAATCCCGGTGTCCCATATGGTCCCCCGTGCCTGCCAGGAGCTATTTCTGAGCAGACAGCCAGGAGTAATTCCTGAGCGCGGCCGGGTGTGGCCCAAAAACAAACAAACAAAAAAAGAAATCATACAGGGGCTGGAGCAATACCACAGTGATAAACTGTTTGCTTTGCACGTAGATGACCCGGGATGAACCCGGGTTCAATCCCTATTATCCTATATGGTCCCCTGAGCCTGCCAGGAGCGATTTCTGAGCAGAGCCAGGAATAATTCCTGAGCGCCTGGAATGCCGTTCAGTATAGCCCCAAAACAAACAAAAAAATCATACAATATACAAGGGAAAAGAATGGATACAATCCAGTTTAAATAAGTGCATAATCCTCCCTTGAGCAAATCGGCACTCCTCTAAGAAAGGCTCTTAAGGGGCCTTGCCCTGTATACCATATGGCCCACTGAGCCCCTCCAGAAATTTGGGGCAGGAGAGATAGCATAGCGGTAGGGTGTTTGCCTTGCACACAGCTGATCCAGGACAGACAGTGGTTCAAATCCCAGCATCCCATATGGTCCCCTGTGCCTGCCAGGAGTGATTTCTGAGCGCAAAGCCAGGAGTAACCCCTGAAGGGCACCAAATGTGACCCCCCAAAAAACAAAAACAAAACAGAAATCATCTCTTTGAGCAGAAAGCCAGATGCTCAGATCCCTGAGCACTACTGGTTGAGGCCATGGGGGGGGGGGGGAATACTATGCAACTGTTAGGAAAAATGAAGTCATTACATTTGCTTATACATGGATGGATATAAAGGGTATTATGCTGAGCAAAATTAGTCAGAGGGAGAGGACAGACACAGAATGATCACACTCATTTGTGGGATATTAAAAAATATGAGAGGGGGCCGGAGAAATAGCATGGAGGTAAGGCATTTGCCTTGCATGCAGGAGGTCATCAATTCGAATCCCTGTGTCCCATTTGGTCCCCTGTACCTGCCAGGAGCAATTTCTGAGCCTGGAGCCAGGAATAACCCCTGAGCACTGCCGGGTGTGACCCAAAAACCACAAAAAAAAAAAAAAAAAAAAAAAAAAGAGAGGGCTGGGGGGTCGGAGAGATAGCACAGTGGCAGGGCGTTTGCCTTGCACACAGCCGATCCAGGACGAACGGTGGTTCGAATCCTGCATCCTATATGGTCCCCAGTGCCTGCGAGGAGTAACCCCTGAGCGCCGCTGAGTGTGACTCCCCCCCCCCAAAAAAAAAAAACAAAGAAACAAACATGAGAGAAGCTGGAAGATAGCACAGTGGTAGGACCTTTCATGCAGCCGATCCAGGACAGATGGTGGTTCAAATCCCAGCATCCCATATGGTCCCCCAAGCCTGCCAGGAGCAATTTCTGAGCATAGAGCCAGGAGTAACCCCTGAGCACTGCCAGGTATGATCCAACCCCCCCCCCAAAAAAAAAGCAAGAGCAGGGAAGTACAGTTAGGGCAGAGAAGGGACCACAATAAAAATAATAGTTAGGAATAATCACCCTGGAAAAAAGGTGGTAAAAGAGATAAAAGTTATACGCACAATACCACTTCAGTATCAACACTGCAAATTGGTGTGAAAAAGGGGGGAGAGAGCTGGAGAGATAGCATGGAGGTAAGGCGTTTGCCTTGCATGCAGAAGGAAGGTGGTTCGAATCCTGGCATCCCATGTGTCCCCTGAGCCTGCCAGGAGGAGGGATTACTGAGCAGAGCCAGGAGTAACCCCTGAGCTCTGCCGAGTATGACCCAAAAACCAAAAAAAAAAAAAAAAAAGTGGGGGGGGAGAGCAAAAGAAAAGAAAAAGGTGGGTCATGGAGGCAGGCAGGGAAAAGAGCCGTGGGGAAGGCGGGAGGGAAACTGGGACATTGGTGGCGGGAAATGTATACTGGTGAAGGAGGTTGTAAATTGTAGGACAGAAATTCAATCATAAACAACTCTGCTACTGTGTCTCACAGTGATTCCGTTGAAGAATTATTTTTAATAAAGGAAAAAAGAAAAAAAAACTGCAAAACAGCTTCACAACCCAACAGAGTAGTTATAAAGCATGGATCTATTCCAACTTTTTCTATTATATGTAAGTTAAATGAAGAAATCAAATCCTTCAAAACTTAAGCTCCCTGTCTAACAGAGCTATTAATGATATTTAGGAGTAAGTCCATAGCTAGCTGCTAAGTCCTGTATGACTGTGTATGAGGCCCAAAAACAAAAAAGAAAAAGGTGTTTTGTGGGGAGTTCTTGTTTGTTTTGGTGTCACATTTGGGTTACTCCTGACTCTGTATTCAGGAAACTCCTGCCTCTGCCCAGGGATGGGATGTTGGGGATGGAACAGAGATCAGCCATGTGCAATGCAAGTGCCCTACCCACTATACTATCTCCTGGTCCCAACACAAGTATTCTTATTGATCAGTGATCCCCACACTGTCCTATCACCTTCATTCCTACTTTCCCCAATCAGTGGCAAATAAATGACTTCAGATCCCTGTACTATGTTCAACTAGTGTTACATCTTTCTATAACACACCCTGTCAAGTTGTATCAGAAATTAGAAGTTGTTCTAATTATGACTTTTATTCTCTGTCCTTGTGTAAATCTGGACTTGATTAGAATTCAACTCTCATGGTATAAAAGCATTTCTGATCCAAGGAATGCAAGAAAATAGTTTTAAGGAATTAAGCAGTAAACACACACACACACACACATTCTTTCCCCTTGCCTGTACATCCAAATGGCCCACCCCAACTGAATGTTTCTTACCTGAGAATTTGGCTGGAATGCAGCATGGGGTGTTGAGTGTTTCTGTAAATTTTCTAGCATTAGAGCCTGGTATAGAGAAGGTTAAAAGTCAGACGTTGGAGGGTGGGGTGGAGGAGATAAAACCACCATTCCCCAAACCCTTCATGAAATGCAATGACTAACCCAACATTGAAACTGCAGTCCTCGTCTAGGGACCTACAATCTTTACTAACACTCTAATACTAATGCCAGTTCTATTCATTCTCCGGAGCACCCTTGAAGACAGTCATGGTCACAACTCCTCAAGCACAGAGGTAAATTGTAAGCACACAGACTGAACCAGGAATCCAGTTTGATATCCACATCAACGACAAGCAGAGAGGCCTAGGCGGGCCACATAGATGTCCCTTTGATCCTCTGCACTCGGCCAGCGCCCCTTCTGCATCCATTTGCAGGTAAAAAAAAAAAAAAATCACTCGGAAAAAAGTCCATCAGCTTTAATGAGGTGACACCAATCTGGGGTGCTCTGCTCTGGGCCGGGTGGCATGAACGAATCCTTCGAGCAAGGACACAGGACTCATAGTCACATTGACAACTGTTGAGATGCCAAAACAGGGTAAGCGGCTGGGTGGGATCTGATTTTCATCAAATTTCAGAGCAGCAAACTGGGACATAAACGACCAGACTCAGTGTGCACAAGGTGGTCTGACCCCGGGCACACAACTCACACCAAACTGTCAACTCCCGGGAAAAGCAACGGTCTCTGCCCTCTCTCTCTACCGGGGAAGAGTCCACTGGGACCGCATTGGGACCGCTCGCCACGTACCCTACGGAACCCCAACGACAAGCCAGGCTCCCCACCCCCCCGCCCCTCCGGGTGTACCCAGGCGGTGGCACTCCCGCCCGCTGATCCAAACCCGCCAACCCACAGCAACCGACCAACCAACCTGCCTCGTCCCGGCACGCTACTCCTGGGGGGAAGGGGGACAGACAACCCTGAGATCCTAACCCCCTCAAGCTAGTGGGACCCTGAACTCCCCTAACGCTCATGGGAGCCTAAACCCCATAATGCTCATGGGAGCCTGAACCCCCTAATGCTCATGGGAGCCTGAACCCCCTAATTCTAATGGGAGCCTGAACCCCTTAATGCTCATGGGACCCTGAAAAACCCCTAATACTCATGGGAGCCTGAACCCCCTAATGCTAATGGGAACCTAAACCCCCAATGCTAATGAGAGCCCTGAACCCCCTAATGCTCATGGGACCCTGAAAAGCCCCTAACCCTAATGGGACCCTGAACCCCCTAATGCTAGCCAGAGATTGTCAGCGCACCCCCACGACCGAGCCAGGCAGACATTTCGCTCCCTGGGCCAAAGCCGTAACTAACTTCCGGGCACCCCCCCTCCAGCCCGCCACCCCGCCATACCCCCCAACTGGGACCCAGCCGCGAGCGAGCGAGCGAGGGAGCGAGCGGCCAGGAGGACCCCCGAGCGGCCCGCGACGCCGGGCGGGGTGGCGGGGCGCCGGGTGGCTGGGGGCGCAGTGGGCTTTAACTCGCCCCGCGGCGCATGCGCCGAGGCCGCAGACACAAACAAGGCGGGGGTGGGGAAGGAGGAAGGAGCCGGAGCCGCTCCGGGAGCGCAGCGCGCACCCGCCCCGCAGGGGCCTCGCGCGGCGGCCGTTAAGGCGGGAACCGACGCGCCGCCGCCGCCGCCCCTCCCCCGCTCGCCTCGCAGCCCCCCCGCCCGCGCCGGCCGCCCCGAGCTTCCTCGCCCGCTCGCGCCGAGCCCGGCACACTGCGCCTGCGCCGCGCCAGAGACTCGTCTCTACCGGGTCCGCTCCCCGCCGCCGACACCCGCTTACGGCGGCGCCGTCTCCCCTCGTACCCCTTTGAGCCGCTTCACCAGGGCGCTCTTCTGCCCGCTCTTGGCCAAGCCTCGCTGCTCCAAGGCGGCCTTCAGGTCGGTCACCCGCAGCGCCTGCAGAGGCTTCCCGTCCAGAGTCACCTCCTCCAGCTCCGCCATCTTGCGTGAGGTGCTCGGGTCCGTCCCGACGGCTTCGGGCATCTTCGGTCATTTCCGCCGACGCGCTTCCCCCCCCACCCCGCGCGCGTCCGCGGCGCTCTGGCCCCGCCCCTTCGAGCGCCCACTCAGAACTCCCCGGGTGCTTCCGGAAGTGGCTCGGAAGCGGTCGCGTTCGGATCGGCGGCCAATCAGAGCTCGCGCTGCGCTTGGCCCCGCCCACCCCGCCTCTTCCTGCTCTCGGGGGCCGTGGGCGCGCGCCCTCGTCCGGCCGAGAGCGGCGAGGCGAACGGACTCGGAAGCGCTCGGGTTCTGGCCGGCGCAGCCTCGGGACTTTTCGGGAGCTTTCCGCGCCTAGCTAGATCCGGGCGCGGAGGCGCTTGGGAGTTTTGTGCGGACGCGACCGGGGCCGGAAGTGCGTGGGCTGTCGGGCTGGGCCGGCTGTGCGGAGAGTTTGCGGGGAAACATGGAGCCGGCGGTGGTGGCGGCAATGGGGGCCTAAGACTTCTTGGGATGTGTCCGGGTTCCCTGGGAGAGGAAAGGGTAGGTAAAAGAAGCCGAAGCCTCCTCTCTGGATCGGCCTGCTTGCAGCTGGCAGTTGATCCCGAGCCTCGGCCTCTCGCAGCTGCAAAGGCCGACTCGAAGGCCACCGCGGCGGGCCTCGAAGAATTCAAATGCCCAGACCCGACTGGCAATGAATCCGGATCACGGAGCCGTAGTTTTTGCCGTGCATCCGTGGCCCCCGACTCCGGAGGCGATCTCCTTCTCCCGGAATCGGAAAATGGGCTTCCTCCACGGCGAGAAGACCGAGCCCAGGTTTAAAGTTGCCTCGGGAAGGGGGTCTTTATCACCCAAGGCACACCAGCTTGCGACGGAAGAAATAACTTGGAGACGGGTCACAGACCCCTTAAGTGGAGTATTGTTCGCTATTAGGATGAGTTAGACCCGGGTTCGAAAGCGATTCAAGCTGGCGGGACCGTGCCGTTGTCGTTCCTGGTGCAGATCCGTGACCACCCATCCCGAGATGGTGCTGGGTTGACCCAAGTCAAAATGTCAAAGTCACGAACAGTCCCGCGTCTCCACCCACTGTTACACTAGTCAGGTTCCTAAGCCACCAAATCCTCCCCTCCCCTTTTTTATTTGCACAGGGGGTGGGAGGTGGGGGCACACCCAGGGGTGTTCAGAAATCACTCCTGGAGGATTCAGGACCAGCACCCTACCTGCTGTACCCGGTCTATACACCTCGAGGCTGCTTTTCAGTCTAAATGTACCCGGCACTTCTTGGAAGTGCCTTCACTTACTCTAAATTCTGGGATTTGAGGGAACATAAGGGAATTCATGAATGGCATTCCTTATACAGGGAATATAAGGACTTAATGAATGACATAAAGTTCTTGATATAATTTAAAGGCCATGCACATTGCAAAGAATGTCCTTTTATAATGTTTGTTTTCTTCTCCCATTGGTAGTTGGAGAATGAATAGCAGCTAGGCCCCAACCAAATGCATGTACAAGATTCTAGGGGCCTGCGCCATAGCACTGCAGGTAGGGCATTTGTTTGCCTTGCACGCGACTGACCTGGATTCTATCCCCAGCATCCCATATGGTTCTCTGAGCCTAGTAAGACTGATTTCTGAGCACAGAGCCAGAAGTAACCCCAGAGTGCTGCTGGGTGAGGACCCAAAACCAAAATAAAAGATTTTAATATGCAAAATAAAATGTGAGCCATGTATGTCTTTCATTTACTCAACCTAGTAATGCAGAGGCAGGTGAGATGATGAGTAAGAGAAGTGTTGGTATTAGGGGGCTGGAGTGATAGAAGAGTAGTGCATTTACCTTGTAGACAGCCCACCGGGGTTAAAACCCCAACATTCTATATGATCCCCCATGCACCAGCTGGAGTGATGAGCTTAGAGCCAGGAGTATCATGTGATGTCATGGGTGTGGCCTAAACCCAAACAAAACAAAAATGTGAAGTCATTCTTGGATTTCTCTAAGGTAGTGGAATGGGAATATAAGTAAAAGACCCTGTTTTCCTGCAAATCCAATTGATTAGATTTCACTGCACATGTTGAATGTGGTAAGATTCCTTGTTGGAAATTGTACTTTGTTTGCTGTATTCAGATAGTAACAGTGCTTTCGTATTTTAGGATGTCACTGGAATCTTCTTGGACACCCACATTCCCCTCCGATTTGGACAGTAATCCTGACTTCTCCCCTCCCCCAATGTCTTACATCACTTCCCAAGAGATGAAGTGTGTTCTTCACTGGTTCACCAGCTGGTCGGGTCCCCAGCGGGAACGTTTCCTACAGGACTTGGTAGCAAAGGCAGTGCCTGGGAAGATACAGCTACTGCTGGAAAGTCTAGAGCAACTTTGTGTGTCTGGAACAAACCGGCCTCCCTGTATCTTTGAATGTCAGCTACGTCTCTGGGATCAGTGGTTTCGAGGCTGGGCTGAGGAGGAACGCAATGAATTCATTAGGCAGCTGGAGGCCAGTGAACCAGACTTCGTGGCCAAGTTTTACCAGGCAGTTGCCGCTACAGCTGGTAAGGACTGATGGACATTAAAATAAAAATGACCATAGTTGATAGAACTGAGAAAACAGCTTTGTAATAGGAACTTGAAATGTGTCATGTAAAAACATGGAGATCATTTCCAGTCCACTGACTGAACTTGCTGACCTGTCTGGTTATTTCAGTATTAATAGGCTTATCCACAAGACTCCTAGTGTAAATGTTTTCCACCAAAGCAAATCATATAAGCAGTCTGCCTTCTAACTAGCTGCTTTTCAGAAGCTATCAACTCAAGAATTAAGGGCTGCTGTTGTAACTATAACCGAAAGGAACCTACATGTTATAACTCAAGCCTGCTGTTTCCCAGGGAACATAGTCTATCCACTCAGGAAGTAGGGGTGGAGGGCAATAAAAGGCCTTCCAGTATGGTTACTTGGAGCTGAGGCATTGTGTTGAGGGTGGAAAGGACTCACTGCTGCCAGTAATGTTTGGGGACCATAAGGCAGGGGACTGAACCCAAAGCATACTTTCAGTAAAAAGTCATGTTTCTTTTGGTTTCAGTGGATTCAGACACTTGGTTTTGTTACTGCCCAGATTGTAGCATAATTAATGTAACACCCCAGTTACTAGTTTTCCTATTAAAGAGAAAGTTGAGGGGTCAGAGCGTTTTGCCTTGCACGTGGCCGACCCAGGACAGACCTTGGTTCAATTTCTGGCATCCTGTATGGTCCCCTGAGCCTGCCAGGAGTGATTTCTGAGTGCAAAGCCAGTAATGACTCCTAAGTGCTGCCGGGTGTGTGCCAAAAAGCAAACAAACAAACAAACAAACAAAAGATAGTTGAATTATGGAGAATCAAGAAAGGTAGCAACTCTACTACTTCCTCCTCCTTGTGCTTGAATAGCAGCAATTTCTCCCACTCCTAAGGCTTAAAGCCTGGTGGCCCTTCCTTGGAACTGGTAGTAATTGTGTTCCTGTTCTGTATATTTGCTTTACAATGGCAAGAAAACTAGCAATTCGATATAGGTTGAAGATTTATTATTTTTTTAGATGTTTATGTTAAAAAAATAAGACAGGCCAGAGCAATAGCACAGCGGGTAGGGCATTTCCTTTGCACAAAGCCAACCCAGGTTCAATCTCCAGCATCCTAAATGGTTCTCCAAGCCTGCCAGGAGTAAGCCCTGACACAGCTGGTTGTAGCCCAAACTCCCCCTAATAAATAAACAGCTTTTGAACCTTACTCCTTGTCCTTTTTCTCTTTGTAAAATTATTATAAAGTTGACACACAAAGGCATTCTGAGAAAAGTAGAACTTAAATATAGACAGTAAATTGACTTTCTATCTTGTCTCTAAGAAATAATCTCCACTCTACCCTGTCCTGCCCTGAGTATATCACACTGCCCTTCCTCTATTTGGTTCCTCATGTGTTGAAGTTCTGCTGAGTGGTTTGTGATAAATGGCCCCACGCGAAGGGCATCTCGTTTCTTGTAAGCCACTATTCCCAGTGCACCCACCAGGACAAGCAGCATCAAGCAGATTCCAGTGGACAGACCTAGATGCGTCATGGAAGGATTGTAGTCATGGTCTGAGGTAGTCAGGAGCCTAGGAACAGAGAAGTAATAGTTTTCTTTTGGGGACTGAGGGAATACATCCAAGAGTGCGCAGGTACTAACAGCTTGATGGCTGAAGAGCCATGTGGTGCTAGAGAATAAACCTGCATGCAAAGCCTGTGTCCAGCCTGTTAAGCTGTCTCCCAGGCTCCATGGAATAATCTTTGACCTTGGATACCTAGACGGAGTCAGAGGGCTTTACTTTTATTTTAGTCGATATAATTTATGAGGCCCAGGGATGGAGCAACAGGATAGTGAGAAGAGCACTTGCCTTGCATGCAGTTGATCTGGCCCCTCATATAGTCTGCCAGGAGTGATTCCCAATGACTCCCTGTTCACTGCAAGGTGTGCCTCCCTCCCGAAGAAAAAGCAAGAATTTATGAAGCATGTTCTCTATGAAGTTATGTTCTTTATGAAATTATGTTCTCTAGTAGTAAGCAAAGGATATATAAAGACTGAAAGAAGAAAAGATTATTTTTTTTCCCCCAGAGGGAAGATGTTAGGTTTTGGACAACACCTGGCAGAGCTTTGGGCTACTTTATTTTTAGTGTGTGTGTGTGTGTGTGTGTGTGTGTGTGGTCACACGGGGAGGCTCTCATAGGTTAGTCCTGGCTCTGTGCTCAGAAATTGCTCCTGGTTGGCTTGAAGGACCATATGGGATGCCAGGATTCGAACCACTGTCCATCCTGGGCAGTTGCATGCAAGGCAAATGCCCTACCACTGTGCTATCTCTCCAGCCCCTGGGGCTACTCTTAAGCTCAATGATTGCTTCCAGTGGTGTTTGGGGGACCATTCTGTGCCTGGGATCAAACCCTGGCCTTTAGCATGTAATCTGAGCTATCTCCCCACTCCAAGATCCAAATATTTTTTTTAGTCAGGTAACCACAGTTGGTATGGGACTCAGGTTTTATTCCTGGCTCTGTGTTCAGGGATTACTCCTGGTGGTACTCAGAACCACATGCAGTGCTGGGGATTAAGCACAGGCTGGCAGTGTGCAAGAAAAGCAACTGCTACATGCAAGTCAAGGGATCTGCTGTATGATCTTTTTGCACCCTTCCAATCCAATTTTTTTTTTTTTTTGGTTTTTGGTTTTTGGGTCACACCTGGGAGCGCTCGGGTTGTTCCTGGCTCTATGCTCAGAAATCATTCCTGGCAGGCTCCGGGGACCATATGGGATGCCGGGATTTGAAACACCGTCCTTCTGCATGCAAGACAAACACCCTACCTCCATGCTATCTCTCCAGCCCCTCCAATCCAAATCTTTTTTTGTTTTTGTTTTTGGTTTTTGGGCCACACCCAGTAACGCTCAGGGGTTACTCCTGGCTATGCGCTCAGAAGTTGCTCCTGGCTTGGGGGACCATATGGGACACCGGGGGATCGAACCTCGGTCCGTCCAAGGCTAGCACAGGCAAGGCAGGCACCTTACCTTTAGCGCCACCGCCCGGCCCCTCCAATCCAAATCTTGACTTAAATTTTGGGGAAGTAATCTAACATGGCAGGAAGGGAAATGGCTTCCAAAAGTGTATGGAGTAAACTAGATTTAGTGCATCTGTAATGCTTAAGAAAGGCAGGTGAGGGCCAGAGAGTCCAAAGGACTGAGTATGTGCTTTGCATGTGGTATTCTCGTTCTATCCTGGCATGGTATATTCCTCTGAGCACTGGTAAGTGTACACTGAAAACCAAAACAAAGAAGAAAAGGGGTTTCAAGAATAGCTCAGAGAGGGGCCAAAGCTATAGAAGAGCAGGTAGGACATTTGCTTTGCATGCAGCTGGTCTGGGCATGATCTCAGGCATCCCATATAGTCTCGAGCCTGCCAGGAGTGATTTCTAAGTGTAGAACCAGCGGTAACTCCTGAATACCACTGAGTGTGGCTCGAAAACAAAAACAAAACAAAATAAGCTCATGCAGTGAATTCAAATTCAATCTTCAGCATCTCTCTGCATGCTGAAATGCAACCCACACACAGTAACAAAGTGTGATGTCTAGCAACAAGAAAAATGAAAGAGGGTCGGAACAATCCCTGGAACCATATACAGGTGCCGAGCCCTCCAGAAGTGATCCTTGAATGCGGAGCCCTGAGTACCACCAGACATGCTCCCCCCCCCCCCCAAATAAAAGAAGAAAGAAAAAAGAAAAGAAAAAGATAGTATAAAGGGTAAGGCACACAACTGATCCTGATTTGATTATCTTGGCATCCCATGATTCCCCAAGCCTCTCCATGGATGATCTTTGAACACAACCAGGAGTAAGCCTTGATCATGGCCGAGTGTGACCCAAAAACAAACAAGCAAACCATCCCTTTACCTGCCAGTGATACTTCCATTCACCAAAGCCTGTAGTACTGTAGTACTCTCTGGCTCTTCCTCCTCCAGGCCTCTTCGTGGGGGTGCAGCTAATCCTTGAGACAGCTCCAATATCCGTTCTTGGGTGGGAAGACTTGCAGGTGAGGAAGTAACAGTATTGGTACCTGCATTACTCTGACATAGCCGTCCCCAGGGACAGAAGAGAAGACCATAGTAGCCAGGTATCTGCAAGTTAGTAACAGGGTGGTTATAGCCTCAAAGATTTGCCTAAGCCCCACTAAGGAAAAATATTGTCGAGACCATGGCTTCTTAAATTGGGAGTTGGAATCCTAGATGGAATTTTGAAAGATTGTTGATTCGATTTTGGGTCACATCTGGATGTGCTCAGGGATTATGCTTGGCAGTTGCTGGGGGACTATATGGGATGCTGGGGTCAACTGCATGCAACACAAGTGCCTTACATACTGTACTATCTCTCCAGCTCCATGGTATACCTGTTTTATATGCCTATATAAGATCGCCCCAAACTTTCTCAGGTTAGTGAATTGAAAGGTTTTAAGAATCCCTGTTCAATGGGGCTAGAGTGATAGTATAACAGGTAGAGTGCTTGCTTTGCACACAGCTGATCTGGGTTTGGTCCCCAGCATCCCATATGGTCCCCTGAGCACTGACAGAAGTGATTCCTGAGTGCAGAGCCAAGAGTAACTCCTGAGTATCACTAGGTGTGGTGAGAGAGAGGGAGGGGACGAAGGAGGTGAGGAAGAGAGAGAAGCCCTGTTCTGGGCTCTCATCATGGCCTCAGCACCAGAACAGGTGGGTTAGTCACACCATATGTGTTTCCAATCCCCAGTCTTTTTCCTGGGATACCCACCTGAATCACCTCTCCTGGAAGGCAGGGGGTCCAGGGGGCCCCTGCTACCTGCACCTTGTAGACTCCCTGACCTGTGCACTGATGTAAGTAGCAGCGGCCTGTGGGCTTGGCTTCCTTCAGGTGTGGGATCTGTGATGGAGGCATAGCCTCATCCCCAGGGAGCCATTGTGAAGTGAGGTTGGCAAGGAAGCAGCGACTCTGCCAGTGGTAGATCTCCCCATGGGGATTCTCGGCCTCAGGTGGTAATCCATTTTCCTTTTTCCAACACTCACTCTGGAGGGCAGTGCAGAAGGTAGAAGAGCATCCATGCAGGTGTGGGAGAAACTGACGACACCAGCAAGACCTCCCCCACTTTCCCATCCCACTGGGAGTCCACTCACCCCATTGGCCAAGGGCTTGTACATGCGGCAGCCTTCCAGCAGGGCGTCTGAGGAACAGCTTCCCTTGTCCAGGTGTAGGTAGTGGCAGCCCAGCCCACTGGGTGGAGAATAGTCATGATCTTAGGGTACTGGACAAATGTCCAGCCCAGCTACCATTTAACACACACACCTGCCAGTACAGAAGAAGTCTGAGGAGCCAGTCCTACATGTTGCCACCAAGCCAAATTCCAAGCCAGCTCCTGCACAAGAGATGGTGTTGTTTTACTGATCCTACCCTAATCAATAATTGTGCCCCATCCTAGGGTGTGACCTGGTGATAGTATATTGGATTATTCCTTACTTGGTATTCTGCTCCCACACTAGGGTGGTACCTGATTCTTGTGTATAAAAGCAAGGGTCTGAGGAAGGCTGGGGTCATTCTGGGACAGATTCTTCAGCCTTATCCACTGAATAAAGCTGATATCTCCTGAAGTCTGACTGCCTGTGAGTTTTCTACCCGCCACTATCCTGAACCCTCAGACCCGCTAGCTAAACAGGGTAGCAGATGAGTGGTTAGAGCTGGAGGAGGAAGGCCTCTCTCTCCATCTTCATCCCATCATCATCCAGCCCCATTCAAGGGCTGCTTTTTACAATGTAAGATAGGAGGAGATGAAGCCTCAGAAGCAATAGAGCCCTTGGCGCAACTACGCTTTCAGTGTCCAGGACATGTCAGCAATGATTATCCTTTCTCTTTGGGCCAGTGGTGGGACTTAGGTCAGTCCTGGTGGTGCTCATGGACTACTCCTGGCTCAATGCTTAAGAGATTTTCTTTACCCCGGTGCGAATTCTCCTGAGCCTGCCGGAGCCAGGAATAACTCCTGAGTGCTGCCAGGTGTGACTCAAAAACAAAACAAAACAAAAAACTGAGAGATTTTCTTTGGATGGGTGGGTGGGGCACAATTGTTGGTGCTCAGGGATTATTCCTGGCTTTGCGCTCAGGAATCACTCCTGGCTGGCTTGAAGTACCACATGGGATGTTGGGGATTGCAAAGCAAGTCTCCCACCCTCTGTACTATTTCTCTGGTTCCAAGTCTGCTAATTATTTTTTTGGGCAGGGGGCACATCTCGCCTTGCTTGGGGGCACTTCTGGCTCTGTACTTAGGAATCACTCCTGGTAGACTAGGAGGATCATATGGTATGCCGGAGGTTGAACCCGGGTCAACCAATTACAAGGCAAATGCCCTCCCACTATGCTATTGCTCCAACCATACTAAATTTTTTGTGGACTCAGGACCATATGGGATGCTGGGGATCTAATCTGGGTCAGCTGCATGCAAGGCAAGTTCCCTACCCACTGTACTACTATTCCCCCACACACAAGGTTTTCTTGGTAGTGCTCCTGGTGCCAGGGATGGAATCTGGGCCTTCTTGTATGCCAGTGAGGGTCTCTCCTCTGCCCTGGAGAATGCCTTTGACCTTTCACTTCCTTTGAGGTGACTGGGGTGATGGTGTCCCTCTGCCATTCTCTGCATCTCACCCTGACCCCACAGTAGCTCCTCTGCAGCGCTGTGATTAACTTGGTACCAGCCTGAGTCTTGGAAGGCAGCAAGAGTGATGGCATCAAGCCGAGTTCTTTGGGCCCCATCAAAGGTAGCGGTCATGATAGAGCCTTGCAGGAGACGGGCTTCCCAGTGTGAAGACATGGGGCCCTGTCAGAGGAGGAGAAAGCTGGGTGACACCTGAGAATTGTGTGTGTGTGTGTGTGTGTGTGTGTGTGTGTGTGTATACACCCAGGGTCTAAAACATACAAGGCAAGCGCTTCATACGTCATATGTCCAAGGCTTCATATGTCCCCTGCCCTGGGCTCCACCTTCTTCCCTCCATCACCTCAGGGTGTTTTTCTCACCTCTTCTTCCAAGGGAACACCCAGGGAAAGCTCTCGTACCCCCAAGTGTTTGGCCAGGTGGTGGCTAACAGCTGGAGTGGCAAGAAGCAGCTGTCCCCACTTATCTCGTCTTGTCACCTGATGCCTTGTAGAACAATTCTCTCTAACTGAGAACAGAAGGGCGGGGCAGTTTAGGAAGGGTAAGATGGCACTAGAAGGAAGGTGTTCACAGGACAATAGCCATTCCCTCTGGTTGACGCAGTCCCTCTGAGGATACAGTACTTCCTCCCTTGCTCCTCATTTACCACTGGGTCCTGATGAGCAATCCCGCCACTTCTTGAAAAGCCATCCAGAGAAGCCCAGGGCATGGAGCAACTCATGCAGCGTGGCCTGAGGAAGCAGGATGCTGACTGAAGGACTGAAGGGCAGCAGGGGACCCCCTGGCTAGTCATCTATTCATTCTGCTCCCCTGAGAGGCTGAGGCCTGACTGTCCCATCCTCAGCAGAAGCTTCTCCTGATGGGGAATCTGTGACACCTCCCACCACCACCAATTGCTTCCCCTGTTCAACATAAGGCAGCACCATGACAATATCCTGGTGGCTGAGGCGGTTACTGGTGAGATGTGGGGCACAATAGACAATGGTGCCAGCTAAGGGCCTGTCCTCAGAGTCCAGCTGGCAGCAGGCAGCATACGCAATGACAGAGGGCTATGGCAGACACAGATAAGGCAGGGGTAAGTAGGAATTATGGGAACACAGAAAAAATCTTCCTGAAAATTTCAAAAATGAAAACAAAACCAGGGGTCAGAGTGATAGTACAGTGTGTTGGGCACTTGCCTTGCACATAGCCAACCCAGATTTGATCTCTGGGACCCCAAAGGGTTCTGAGCTTAAAAGAAAGAAAAAAAATAAAAGAAATAAAGAAAAGTACTGAGCATAAAAGAAGGAAAAGAAGAAAAATGAAAAGAAAATAAAAGAACTATTCCTGAAAATGGAGGGGCTATGGCCTTGGCAGTAGGGGTACAAATGGAAGGTTGAGTAATTGGTATTGGGTTTTGGGTTTTGGTTTTGGTTCCCACCCATAACATTTTCTTTTTTTTTTTGTTTTTTTTGTTTGTTTATTTTTTGTTTGTTTGTTTGTTTGTTTTTTGTTTTTGGGCCACACCTGGCGGTGCTCAGGGGTTACTCCTGGCTGTCTGCTCAGAAATTGCTCCTGGCAAGCACAGGGGACCATATGGGACACCGGGATTCGAACCAACCACCTTTGGTCCTGGATCGGCTGCTTGCAAGGCAAACGCCGCTGTGCTATCTCTCCGGGCCCCCCACCCATACATTTTCAACTGGCTCCAACATCCCCTATGAAAGCTGCTATTGTGCCTCACTTCCTTGCCCATGATATTTTGGGTGAATGAGGTAGAGTGGGGAGATTTGATTTGACCTCACCTCTTGGTGGCACTTGAAAGTGTAGGCAACCCGTACATACAAGAGAAAATCAGAGTTTGGGACCCCAGGTCCATCTGGCTGGACCAGTTGTGGGGGACCCTGCTCTGGCCACAAGGTGTAACCATGGAGATGAGAATCTGGGATCTGTAAAGAGTCCGGGGTGGGGGGAGACAGAAGAGAAATGAGGGCTGGGATAGGAGATGGAGAGCATGCCTTTGGTTAGTGTCATCTGACAATAAGATGGAACCAGGGATTCTGAATGGGGATTGCACCCTGCACCTTCCAGGCTGTCATCTAAGAAGCTGCCAGGAGGGGGCTCCGAACTCTGCTGTTTGGAAGCAGTTCTGGGGCGCTCTTCAGTCAGAACTGATCTGATAGTGGGGTTAAGTACAGGCAGGCTGTGGAGCTCCAAGCCCCTCTCACCTTTGCCCCCAGGCAACTTTCTCCACTGTACCCCGGATTCAGGAGGCTGCACCTACCAGGAGAATGACTGTAGGTCAGAACCTCAGAACCTAAGTTGATACTGGATCCCCCCATAAGCAATACCGTGTACTTTATCAATGACCTGCACTCACCTCTGGTAGTTTGGGGTCTCAGGGTCTCCCCAGACAGCGCGGCAGTACCGTGCAGGGTCCCGGCTTAGACGCAGGGGGCCTTGCACTGGAGGAACTTGGCAAGACCAGAGGTCAACCTCATCTCAGTCTCTGGGCTCTTTGCTCCTTCCCCCCCAGGAGTCTTCCTCCTCCTGCCCTCTTCTCTTCTGTCCTGTGCCACCCACTCACCTGCCAAGACACCCTGGAGTCGCTGGGTGGCCTCTCTCACAGCAGCCAGGGCCCGGGCTGTCGGACCCCTGGCCTGGGAACCCTCTGTCCTGTCAGAGACGGGATCCTCGAGATGGCAGGCATGGATGCGGAGGGGATGTGGATCCTGGAGGCCAGGAAGGTTCAGGGGGGCAGAGCGGGTGTCTCGGGGACGCCTGGAAAAAGGGGGTCTGAGGAGGTGCACAGACTTCTGGGCCTGGCTGTGAAGACAGGGGCGAGCAGCTGCCCCCAGCAGCAGCAGAGGCAGCAGCAACACCATCTCCACATTCCGGGCTCCTCTGAGGCCTGCTGCTTCCTGACCCCCTTTCACAGCTTCCCCCACCACCCCAGCACCCTGCTTGCTCCTCTGCTCTTCTAAGATCTGAGTGTTGCTGACTGAATCTATAGGTCCTCCCCCACTCAGGCTGCCTCTCCACGGGGGGGCTGGGGTGGGGGTGTGATTCACAGGCAAAGAGGAGTCTTCCCCCAAAAGTTAGAAAATGAAATAAACGTTTTAGGGGTCGGAGGAGGTAGGGCATTTTACTTGCATGTAGCCAACACAGAACAGACAGTGGTTCGAATTCCGGCATCCCATATAGCCCCCTGAGCCTGCCAGGAGTGATTTCTGAGCACAGAGCCAGGAGTAACCCCTGAGTGTGTGACCCAAAAAAACTAAAAAAAAAAAAAAAATTTTTTTTAGAGAAATAACTACACTGACAACTATCATGACAATGGTAGTGAGTGAGAGGAATAGAATGCCTGCCTGGAATACAGGCAGGGGTTGTGGGGAGGAAGGAGATGGGGGCATTTGAGGTGGGAAGGTTGCACTAGTGAAGGGGGATGTTCTTTTTTATAACTGAAACCCAACTACAAACATGTTTGTAACCATGGTGCTTAAATTAAGATATTATTTAAAAATAAAAGATGAAGGGGCCAGAGAGAGAGCACAGCGGTGTTTGCCTTGCAAGCAGAAGATCTAGGACCTAAGGTGGTTGGTTCGAATCCCAGCGTCCCATATGGTCCCCTGTGCCTGCCAGGAGCTATTTCTGAGCAGATAGCCAGGAGTAAACCCTGAGCTCGCCCCGGTGTGGCCCACAAACCAAAAATAAATAAATAAATAAATAAATAAATAAATAAATAAATAAATAAAAGATGAAGACTAAAAAACAATTTTTTTTAAAGGGACCAGGCCAATAATACAGTGGGTAGGGTGGTTGCCTTACAGGTGGTTGATCCAGGTTCAATCCCAGCCCTCCCATAGAGTCCCCCGAGACTACTAGGAGTGATTTCTTTTTGTGTTTTTTTCTGTTTTGTTTTTGGGTTACTCCCTGCAGTGCTCAGGGGTTTTACTCCTGGCTCTGCACTCAGAAATAGCTCCTGGCAGGCATGGGGACCATATGGGATGCTGGGATTCAAACCACTGTCTGTTCAGGTTTGGCTTTGTGCAAGGAAAACACCCTACCGCTGTGCTATTTCTCCGGCCCATAGGAGTGATTCCTGAGGGCAGAGCCAGGAATAAATCCTGAGCACCACCAGGTGTGGCCGAAAAAGCAAAAAATACCAAAAGGCAAAGTGGCACTTCTGTGCCGTGTCAACAGAGTCACGGTGTCCCAAACTGAAATGAAATGTTAACATGAGCCCGGTGAGATAGCACAATGGCGTTTGCCTTGCAAGCAGCCGATCCAGGACCAAAGGTGGTTGGTTCGAATCCCGGTGTCCCATATGGTCCCCCGTGCCTGCCAGGAGCTATTTCTGAGCAGAAAGCCAGGAGTAACCCTGAGCACTGCCGGGTGTGGCCCAAAAACCACACACACAAAAAAATGTTAACATGATGGAGTGTGTGTGTGTGGTTTGTGGTGTGTGGTGTGTGTGTGTGTGTGATGCTTTATTTCATGGCTAACTGCCTTCATAGGGTAGATGGGGGACATACCAGGTTCACACCTGGCCTTAATGCTCCCATGTCAGTTGGGTAGACTCCAGAGCAAGAAATTTGGAGTCATTCCTGCCTCTGTGCTGGGCACTGTGAGGATGCTAAACTTGAACATGATTCCCTTCTGGCACAGGCTGCCCTCATAGAGGCCTCACAGAGGCACTTATGAGCTGACAGGGAGGGAGCGTCCCATCTTTTGTTTAGGCTTTGGTTGTGGGGTCACACCAGCAATGCTCAGGACCTATTCCTGACCCTGTACTCAGGGGTGACTTCTGACTGTGCTTAGAAGACTATGGTACTTGTGCTTCCAGGGCTTTAATACATATAAGGCCTTAATCCCTTGGAAAATCAGCTCTTACAGTGGAATTTCACAGGTCAGAGAGATGGTTCAAGGGACTAAGCATATACTTTGTTCAAGGAGGCCTGGGTTCAGTTCCCAGTACTGCCAAGAGTGACCCTCGAGTTCTAAGTTGGGAAGAGCACCACAAAGTGTGACCCCCAAACAAGCAGAAAACCCCCAAACCATGGTTCTTTCTAGACTATATTCACAGACAAACTCACCCAGCTCTCTAACTCACTTTGTTTTCTTTCCTCACCCCATGCATTCACATCCTGTCACATACAAACACATTCATCCTTCCCAGTTGTCTGCCTAATTCCTTTCTTCCCTGTGATTCCTCTGAGTTTTTCTCAGGGCATGCCTGAAGTCCATGCCCGCCAAAGGGGAAGGGCCCCACCTCACTTGACCCCTCATAGAACAGTCTGACTGTGGACTCAGGGCTCTGCCTCCTCATCCTGAGTCCCTTCAAGAAGTGCTCCCCCACCACAAAAAGGAAAAAGAAAAAAACAATAAAAAAGACAATGACTTCTTGAACCCTTGGAGGTGGTTGTTGCCTGAGTAAAGAGGCCACAGCTGGGGGCCGGGCGGTGGCGCTGGAGGTAAGGTGCCTGCCTTGCCTGCGCTAGCCTAGGACAGACCGCGGTTCGATCCCCCGGCGTCCCATATGGTCCCCCAAGAAGCCAGGAGCAACTTCTGAGCGCATAGCCAGGAGTAACCCCTGAGCGTCACAGGGTGTGGCCCAAAAACCAAAAAAAAAAAAAGAGGCCACAGCTGGAGAGGTTGAGAGAGCCAGAGATTGCGAGCTGGTATGAGAGGGCTCAGCCCTGCTGCTGAGGCACTGTCCATGCTTGGGCTTCTACACCAGAGCTGGGACCAGCAAAGACATACAGGGAGACAGCCAGACTCTGGAGCCAAAAACAGTTTGACCCCTTTCTAGCTATATATCTGGACTTAGAACTCCAGTTCATGTTTGTGCTTAGTGTTTGTATTACCTACAGGCCTGTTCTCGGGAGTCAGTGAATGTTGCTAAGACTTGAGACCAGTGTCTGGCTTACAGCAAATACTAGTCAAGCACTCTTCAATGAAGAGCACATATAGAAGAGTACATATGATCCTGTATTTATCAGCATTTGGTTATTTTGTTGTTGTGTTGATGCTGTTTGTTTTTACAGGGGAGTGTTGTACCACACCCAGTGGTACTCAGGGCTTATCTCTAGCTCTGTACTGCTCAAGGTTCACTCCCAGCAGCGCCAGGGATCGAACTTGGCTTAGTGTTAGGCAAGGCAAACACCCTAACCCCTGTACTATTTCTCTAGTTTGGGACTATTGTTCTTCCAGACAAACCTAGCTCTATCGTGTGTGTGTGTGTGTGTGTGTGTGTGTGTGTGTGTGTGTTGTTAAGCACTGACCCAGACCCAGACCTTCATACATGTCATTCATACATCCTACTGTCCATTGTCACATAAATCTGCCTGAAAGTCCTTTGCTGATCATCTGGGTGGGTCCAATTGATGATGGGGTGTCCAGGTTTATGTTCACAGGACTGTTTTGTGGGACTATCCTGGGGGCGGTTCATGCTGAAGTCAGCCGTCCGTCGCTCTTAGTGCTTTGCTGCCGACTTGTGGCTGTAGTAAGACAGGGCATGCTCCTGTGGGGTAGGGATTGTTCCTACTTCACACCAGCCTGCAGAACTTCACACCTGCTGCAGAAGTCCTGTAGCATAGCAGCAGGGCAGTGCCAGGGAACACCTTTCTTTTACAGGAATGCTTCTTCCACACCTTCCCTGGAAACTTCTTCCTGGAGATCAGTGGAGAGATTCTCTGCCTCTAGTCTTTTTTTTTTTTTGAATTCTCTCAGTTGGGTTAGTTTGCATACCTTTTGTTCTCTGAAAGCCTTTCTTTCACATCTTTGAAGTAGCATTTATGATATCCTCCTGACATTTATTTTCCTGTTTGTTTTGCGGCTAGACTGTGGTCAGAAGCTGCGTCTGATTCATCTCTGGGCTTTGAAGAGGTACAAGTGGGACAAGAATAATAGAGGAGACGAAAGTGTAGAGAGAAAGGTCAGGAGGTAAGGAGAAAGGAGAGAATAAGAGCCATCCCATGGAGCACTTCTGAATCCAGACAAGCTCCAAACATTTTATGCCCTTGCAATAAATCCTTTCTTCAGCTTTTGAAGGTGGATCTTATTATAAGCAGGCAACATGGGAAGGTGGTAAAGGTAGAATTTGAACCCAGAGTTAGTTTTTTTTTTTTTAAGTTTCTTAGTTCATACCCAGTGGTACTCAGGGCTTTCTTCTGGCTCTGCTCTCAGTGATTACTCCTAATGGGACTCAGGAGACCATATGGGGATGCCTGTGATCAAATTCAGGCTGGCTGTGCAAGGAAACAACCCTACTGCTGTATTATGTTTTTTTAATGGGGGTCATACCTGGTGGCGCTCAGGGGCTTAGGGGTTAGTCCTTGCTCTGCACTCAGAAATCGCTCCTGGCTCTGGGGACCATATGGGAGCAAACCTGCATCTGTCCTGGGTTAGCAGCGTGCTAGGCATTGCTGTGCAACCACTCCGGTTCTGCTACTGTATTATGGCCAGTTAGATTTTTTTTTGGTTTTTTTTTGTTTTGGGGTCACACCCGGTGGCACTCAGGGGTTACTCTGGCTCTATGCTCAGAAATCAATTCTGGCAGTCTCAGGGGACCACATGGGATGCCGGGATTCAAACCACTGCCCTTCTGCATGCAAGGGAAACGCCTTACCTCCATGCTATCTCTCCAGCCCCTAGAGTTAGATTTTACCACCTCCATGCCACACTGCTTTTTGAGTGAAATCAGGCAGGAGAAAGAAATCGCGTGATGAGAGAAGCAGCCTGATAAGGGAGGATGGAGGACAAAGGCTAGGAGGAAAAGAAGGTTAAAGGAGAGTGAATGGCCCCAAGCAAACAGAGTCAGGGTGAGATGAAGTGAAAGAGGATGTGGGGTAAGCCAGGTGTCTGCTGAGGAGGCAGGGGTGGAGGGGAGCTGTGGATGGAGGTGAATTGTCAGCACACAGTGCCCCCTCCAGCATGTTCATGGCTCAGCCATATTTCACAGTCTGGAACTTTCTTCTCCCCTCCACAACCTCCCGAGGTCAGCTCTGCAGGCCCTTCCATCATTAGTCAGCTACTGCCCTGCTCACTGAGGACCCTACATCCTGCCTTTCCCCTCCTTCCCCTCCAGGGTCCAGAGGCACTACTAGACAAACCTTGAAAGATGCTCTCAGACCTCATGCTGTTTCTCATCTGGCCTTCCTGCCCATCTCCCTGGTGAGGCCCATGCCCACATGATCCCAACATCTGTCTTCTCTACACTCAGTTCCCAAGGCTAATATGCCCCTGAAGGGCATCACCGGGAGGACAGACAGATGTCACTGTTGTCCCATTATCCTGATACAGAAACCTCAGTTCTCTTCTTCACACTTGGCACTGGAGTCCACAACTTCATGGTCACCACAGTCACACTCTGGCATCCCTTGCACTTCAGCAATTCTCCCTCCCCTGCTGTGAGTTTCTAAAGCCCAGCAGTTGGATGAGTGCAAATGCTATAACTAAAGGGATCATCAATGAGGTTGTATGGGGGTGGTCCAAATTCTATCCCCAATACTATCTATTGTATAGTATACAATACTATACTATCACCGCACTAGGAGTGATCCTTTAGCCATGAGTAACCCCTGAGTGCTGCTGGTTGTGGTCCCAAAGCATATGCACATACATATATATATTTATACATATATATATATATGTATATACGTGTATTTATTATTGTGAACCAAGCTTGAAAGTGTGACCTCGGGGCTGGGAAGGTGGCGCTACAGGTTAGTTGTCTGCCTTGCAAGTGGATGGACCGCGGTTCGATCCCCCGGTGTCCCATATGGTCCCCCCAAGCCAGGGGTGATTTCTGAGCGCATAGCCAGGAGTAACCCCTGAGCTTCAAACGGGTGTGGCCCAAAAAACCAAAAAAAAAAAAAAAAAAAAAAAAAAAAAAAGAAAGTGTGACCTCAGGCCCGGAGAGATAGCACAGTGGTGTTTGCCTTGCAAGCAGCCGATCCACGGACCAAAGTTGGTGGGTTCGAATCCCGGTGTCCACATGGTCCCCTGTGCCTGCCAGGAGCTATTTCTGAGCAGACAGCCAGGAGTCACCCCTGAGCACCGCCTGGTGTGGCCCCAAAACAAAAACAAAAAAAAAAAAAAGAAAGAAAGAAAAGAAAGAAGAAGAAGAGAGGAGAGAAGGAGAGGAGAAGATGAGACGGGGCAGGGGCGAGAGATGCGATGAGATGAGAGAGAGAGAGAAGAGAAAAGAAAGAAGAAAGAAAGAAAGAAAGAAAGAGAAAGAAGAAAGAAAGAAAGAAAGAAAGAAAGAAATAAAGAAAGAAATAAAAGAAAGAAAGAAAAAGAGTGACCTCATGGGGCCAGGGAGATAGCATGGGAGGTAAGGCATTTGCCTTTCATGCAGAAGGTTGATGGTTTGAATCCTGGCATCTCATATGGTCCCCTGAGCCTGCAGGAGCGATTTCTTTCTTTTCTTTTCTCTTTTTTTTTTGTTTTTTGTTTTTGTTTTTGTTTTTTTTGGGCCACACCCGGCCGTGCTCAGGGTTATCCTGGCTGTCTCTGCTCAGAAATAGCTCCTGGCACGGCACGGGGTGGGGGGTGGGGCGGGGCGGGGCATATGGGACACCGGGATTCGAACCAACCCACCTTTGGTCCTGGATTGGCAGCTTGCAAGGCAAACGCCTCTGTGCTATCTCTTCCAGGCCCACTGCCAGGAGCGATTTCTAAGTGCAGAGCTGGGAGTAACCCTGAGCACCGCCGGGTGTGGACCCCCCCCCAAAAAAAAGAAAGTGTGGGGGCCGAAGAGAGATAGCACAGCGGTAGGCGTTTGCCTTGCATTTAGCTGAGCCAGGAGGGACAGACTGTGGTTCGAATCCCAGCATCCCATATTGTCCCCAGTGCCTGCCAGGAGAGATTTCTGAGCACAGAGCCAGGAATAACTCCTGAGCACCACCGCGTGTGACCCAAAAACCAAAAGGAAAAAAAGTGGTAGGTATAGGCATGTGTGTGAGTGCACACATACAAAATACAACCAGGGGCTAGAGTGTCAGTACAGCGATAGAGCATTTGCCTTGCACATGGCTGACCAGGGCTGGACCTGGGTTCAATCCCCAGCATCCCATATGGTCCCCTGAGCTTGCCAGGAGCAACCCCTGAGCACTGCCGCTGCTGAGTGTGCCCCCACAACAACAACAACAACAACAAACAAACAAAACAATCCCCCAAAAACCAAAAAGCAAAAAATACAACCCAGAGCATGCAGGAGTCTGAGGTGACAGTGCACCCCCTGCCAGAAGGTGTGGGCACAAACAGGTATGTGTGACTTCAGGTCAAAGGATGAAGCAGAGGGAAGAGATGGGGAACAAGCAACTCCGATGTCAGCTGCTCTTCCAGGGAATGACAGAACCATCAGACAGGACTGGCCTGGCCTTGCCACTCCCATCCCACCTTCCTTTGGAAAGCAAACATGATTCCTCCACTAAGACTGTGGATGGGTGCGAGCAGGATCTGCTAGCCCAGCCCTGCACACTTTTCTCTCTAGGAGGCCGACCTGCTTCCCTTGCAGTGCTACACATGATGTTCATGTTTAGTAGAGGACATTTATTTATTTGTTTGTTTTGTTTTTGGGGCCACACCCGGCGGCACTCAGATTCTGTGCTCAGAAATAGCTCCTGTCAGGCTTGGGGAACTAAATGGGATGTCGGGGATTGAATCCCTGTCAGTCGTGTGTGCAAGGCAAACACCCTGCCCGCTGTGCTCTCCCTTCAGCCTAATAGAGATATTTAAAGGTGTTGCAGTTTATTATCATAAATTTCTTGATGTGCTATTTTCATCCTTGTTAATTTGTAAGCCCTCAAGAACATGAACTTTTTTTGGGGGGTGGCCACACCCGGCAGCAGTGCCTTAAGGTTTACACCTGGGTCTGTGCTCAGAAATTGCTTCTGGCACGTGTCGAGGGACCATATGGGATGCTGGGGAGATCGAACCATGGGTCTGTCCCAGGTTGGCCTATGGCAAGGCAAACGTCCTACCACTGTGCTACTTGCTCCGACCCCCCTGAACTGTTCTTTTTTTTGTCAGAAACTATATTTATTTTTGTTCTTGTTTTTAGGCCACCCATTGGAGGCACCTCAGGGCTTACTTCCTGCACTAGGAATTACTTATTATTTACTTATTGTGGTGCTCAGGAGATCGTATAGAATGCTAGAGATTGAAGCTGGATCGTTCACTTGCAAGGCAAGAGTCCTACCCACTGTGCTATTGCTCTGGCCTCAAAGGTCAGTGTTTAATAAGTATTCTAGGCAGGAATGAATGAATAACTGAATGAGCATGAAGAGCAGAGGAAGGTGGCATGGAGAGGATACAAGAGAGAAGTGACAAGAGCAGGTACAAGCGAGGGAGAGCATGTGATAGGGACAGGAAGTGCGGGGCTGAGGACATGTCCAGGGTACTGCACCAGCCTAGGTGGGTATCCCAGGGTCTCCATTACTTAGCTCAGACGGGGTCTGAAGGCACGTGGGGGAGGGGCTAAGGCTTTATCTTGGGGGCGCAGTCCTAACCTCAGATGGGTGACAGAGCTGGAGCCAGCAAGGGTTTTGCAACCGTCCCGATTGCAGCGACCCACAGTCTCCCTTGGGCTGGCGGGTGAGGCCCAGGCTTATCTCCCAAGGACAGTCCCTAACCTCAGATGGTGGACAAGGCGGGAGCTAGCAGGGCGTTTTGCAAACCGTCCCGATTGCAGCAAGGTTGGATGAGGGCCTCTGACCAGGGCGACGGTGGGAGGTGTGGGTGGAGATTGGGGTACGCAGGCCGGGCTGCAAGGTGGGGGGCACAGCCTGGTCATCGAAAGACTGCGGCGGGCTCTGGGGCCAGTCCCGGGAAGCCTTCTCTTTCTCCTGTACCCACATTCACCTGGAAAACACCCCACGCTGGCTCCTGTTGAATAGTTCGGGCAGAAACTGCTGGGGCAGAGCTGAGAGTGGCCCATGTGTAGTCCAGGCAGACCCTTCCCTCTCTGGAGCAGCCTGAATGGTACTGGCGGAAGAGAGCAGTCTTCGGGGGCCACCAGGTAACAGGCTGTGACAGGCCCAGGAGAGAGGAGGTGCCTGACCAAAGTCTCTCTTCTGAAGCTCCCTCCACCTGACAGTCCCCTCACTGGCTTGAAGCAGGGTCAGGCAGAGGTGAAGAGGCCTCTTCCCACCCCCCTCAACTCAACCGGGATCTTGCAACACAGGGTTGGGGGCCCTGGGGGGCCCCAGCATGTAGCAATCGTGGGGGTTGCGTGAGGAGGTGCGCACCAAACCAGGGAGTCCTCTTTCACAAGCAGCCTTCACCGCGGGCTGACCCTTGGCCCGCTCACCTTAGCGGCTTCCTCTCTCTAGTCCTGGCTAGACCAGAGAGCTTCTCCCGGAAGCTTTCAGGGGTCCAGACCCTGCCCCTCAGCCTCAGGCCTCTAATTCCCCTACTCATCCTCTGGCTCAGCTCAGACAGGAAAAGGGGGAGGGTCCAAGGAGGTGAATTCAAAAGCAATTGAAGGACATGGATTTGGACCTCGGTTTAGGGGTTTCCAACATTTCAGCATCTCCAGCCTAGCACAGACAGTCCCAGACAGGGACTGGGTCAACTGCATTGGGTCCATTGTCTTTCCCTGTGGGGTCCAATTGAGGGGAAGTAAGGGGAGAGTGTCCTACCCCATCCTAGTTCTCCCCGACAGTCTCCCCCAACAGGGAACCAAGGGGGGCCATTTGCAGTTCCCACTTCGTTTCCTATTTCAGCCTTCCTTACTGGTTCTCCTCTCCACATCTGGGCTCCTTAGAAACTATGTCCAATACGCGCGCACACACACGCACACACACACACACACACACACACACACACACACACACACACACAAAATATGGTACACTTATCTCACTCCTTTCAATTCTTATGTTTCAGCTTCAATATCACCTCCTTAGAGAAGGCTTCCTAGACTAACCACCCCAGTTAACTAGGCTCCTTTCCTGTTGATTGGGTGTTGCCAATGAGTGGACTCCAGTGGTGGCAGGAATGAATTCAGGGGGCTGCTCCAGAGAGGAGAGAGGGAATTGGATTCACGAGAAGCAACAGGCTGTGGGAAGGACTGGAATGAACATCACACCCAAGGAGTCAGATTAGGTGTCCTGGGAGAGGAGCTAAGGAGAGGCCCATCCCTAAATCCCAGAGTGAAAGATGCTTGGCTTGTGGCTGCTCTCCCATCTCTGGCACCTCCTGGGGCACAGGAGAGCACCCACAGCTGGGACAAAGAGGCACAGAGGAAACCCTCTTGGCTTATTGGTTTGTGGCCTTTTCCTTTCTACCACTCATAACCCACTTTGGTGCTCAGGGCTAGTTCCCCTGTGCTCTAGATCCCATACAGTGCAGGAGAGGGACCCTGAGGTTCTCCCCAGCCTCCTTCCTGCCCCTCAGAGCTGGGCTTGTCTATTTACCATGAAGTCCTCAGCTCCATGCAAGGGCCGGGGCTCATTAGTGACTAGTTAGTCTCATGGCTTAGACCCTAAAGTGAGACTTCTGGATGCCTATTATCTTCCCGGGGTGTGACCTGACAGAGGGTGCTCTTCTGGGACAGGTAAGGGAGTTGATTCCTTTGCCAGTCGCAAAGCCCCTTCAGAATCTGGTTGCTGGGAACTGGGAGCAGACTGTCTGGGATTGTGGGAAGGCAGCCTGGGGTCCATACTGAAGCAAATGGCTCTGTCCCTTAATTTTCCCCGAACCCTGATAACAGGTTGAAGCAGTGGTCTTGAACGTAGCAGAGGAAATCCGGAGGTTGAGTCACTCAGCATGTATAACATGCAACCCCTTATGCAACCTATTCCCCGGGCTGAAAGGAAGGTGTGGATTCTCCAGGCTGCTGCAGAGTCTGGCACCTTCCCCTACCCGCTCAGAAACCTCACTTTGGTCTTATTTAGTTTCCTTTACAGAGGGGCTATACTTGATGGTGCTAGGGAGAAAACATGCATGTGCTCTGCTGTTGAGCTAGCGCCACCGCCCATAACCCTAAACCATTACTCACAAACAAAAGCAAACAAAAAGGTCCCCAGATGGAGTCATTTGGGGCCAGAGAAATAATATAGCATGTAGGGCATTTGCCTTGCATGTAGGCTGACCTGGGTTCAATTCCTGGCATCCCATAGGTCCCCCCCCCCAAGTCAATTAGGAGTAATTCCTGGATGTAGAGATAGGAATAACCTCTGAGCACTGCTGGGTGTGTCCAAAAATACACACACACACACACAAAACAACAAATGAAATGATTCATGTAGAGTCCCATCAATGTATTAGTACCTTTAGCCTCTCCCAGAGGTGGAAGCTTTTTTATTATTATTTATATTGGGTTTGGAAGTACATAGAAGACCATATGTAGTGACAGGGATTTAGCTAGGATTTGCTGCATGTAAGACAACCTCTTACCTGTTGTATTATCTCTCCAAACTGAGATGAACATTGAAAGTTAACCAGTCAGAAATTCTCTGGTCAGCATTAATGAGATCATGTGTGATAAGAAATCTCACCCCACCCTACCACACACATTTCCCTTATGAAGTGAATTTTGCCCAAGTAATACATTTCTGGGTCTAAATAGCACAGTGGGTAAGTCGTTTATCTTGCATGCGTCCAACTTGGGTTTGATTCCCAGCATCCTATATGGTCCCGGAACCTACCAGGAGTAATTTCTGAGCACAAAGCAAGGTGTGGCCCAAATAAAGGGCAATAAATTTCTTTGGCAGATGCCCTTGGCCCACCCGCTTTCTGCCTCTACTAACTTCCCTTTCCCAGTAATATTTTGCCTTTCTACTTGCTAGATGGGATGCCGGTCAATTAAAAAACAGTTTATTAACACAACTAAAACTTTAAAATGAGCTCAGGTGGGGCCAGAGAGATAGCATGGAGGTAGGGCGTTTGCCTTGCATGCAGAAGGATGGTGGTTCGAATTCCGGCATCCCATATGGTCCCCCGAGCTTGCCAGTAACAATTTCTGAGTGTAGAGCCAGGAGTAACCCCTGAGCAATGCAGGGTGTGACACCCCAAAAAAAAACCAAACAAAAACAAAAACCAAAATAAAATGAGCTCTGGTGTGTTTTTTTGTTTGTTTTGTTTTTGTTTTTTTGCTTTTTGGACCACACCCGGTGATGCTCAGGGGTTACTCCTGGCTATGTGCTCAAAAATCATTCCTGGCTTGGGGGACCATATGGGATGCTGGGGATCAAACCGAGGTGCAAGGCAAACGCCCTACTGCTGTGCTATTGCTCCGGCCCCTGGTGTATTTTGTTTTTTAACACTATGTAGTGAGGTTTGGATCTGTATGGGGTGGGTGGGGAGCAGAGGTGCAGAAGTAGGGTGTATCTATCAGTGCTCAGGGGTTTCTTTTGCTTGGTAGTTGGATGGCTCTTAGCAATGCTGTGGGGACAGTCTATGTGGTACAAAGGCCTGGACTTGGGTCACTTGCATGCAAAGCCTATGCTCAGTCCTTTGAGCTCTCTCTGGTCCAATTTTCCTTGGCCTATTGGCCTATTGAAAGGGTTCATGTCCCCTCTGGGTGTCATTTTTTCTCTTCAGAGAGGTATGAGCATGGGAGAGAGAGGCTAAGCGGGATGTGGGGGATTGAAGAAGTAGTTCGAGGTCATCTGTTTTATTTTTTTTAGGCCACACTCAGCTGTGCTCAGGTACTACTCCCCCTGGTTCTGAGCTCAGGAATTAATCCTGGCAGACTTGGGACCATGCTAGGAATTGAACCTGGGTCAGCTGCATGCAAGACAAGTGCCCTACTTGTTGTGCTGTTGCTCAGGCCCCAGAGGTCTTTTATCCCTGCCAGCTCCAGCTGCTTTATCTGTATATGTGACTCATGCTATATGCTGGTCTGAGAGCAAACCCACTAGATGATCTCTTTTTTTTTTTGGGGGGGGGGGAATGAGGGCCACACTTGGCATGCTTAGGGCTGACTCCTGAATCTGCATTCAGGAATCACTTCTCCTAGTGCTTGGGAGACCATATGGGATGCTGGGGATAGAACTTGACTTGGCCGTGTGCAAAGCAAATGCCCTACTGACTGTATTATCACTCTGATCCCGCCAGATGGTCTTAAAGTCATTTCTGTAGCCCGGGAGGTCTGTGCTCTTGGGAACTATCTGGGGTTCTGCCCCTGACCTATTGTGCGATTCTGCATGAGTTCCTTCCCTTCTCGCTCTTTTTTTTTTTGTTTTGTTTTGTTTTGTTTTTGGTTTTTGGGCCACACCCGGTGATGCTCAGGGGTTACTCCTGGCTATGCGCTCAGAAATTGCCCCTGGCTTGGGGGGACCATATGGGACGCCGGGGGATCGAACCGTGGTCCTTTCCTTGGCTAGTGCTTGCAAGGCAGACACCTTACCTCTAGCGCCACCTCGCCAGCCCCCTTCCCTTCTCTTAAAGCTCAGTTTTTTTCAACTGCAAAATGAGAAGATCAGAAGAGACCTCTGAGGTCTTTTCTTTTTTTTTTTTTTTTTTTTTTTTGGTTTTTGGGCCACACCCGGCAGTGCTCAGGGGTTACTCCTGGCTGTCTGCTCAGAAATAGCTCCTGGCAGGCACGGGGGACCATATGGGACACCGGGATTCGAACCAACCACCTTTGGTCTAGGATCGGCTGCTTGCAAGGCAAACACCGCTGTGCTATCTCTCCGGGCCCCTCTCTGAGGTCTTTTCAATTCAAGCCAAAGGAATAATGACATTTGCCTGCTCACCCATTTACCTGCAAACATGATAGCATCATGTTTGGTAGGGAGCACTCTGTCCCCATTTTGCAGATGAGGAAACTAAGGCATAGAACAGTAACTGGCTCAAGGCCATTCAGCAAGCAAGCAGCTGGAACTGAGGCTGCAGACAGGGGCCCGAACAATAGAACAGCGGGTGGGGCATTTGCCTTGCATTTGGCTGAGCCTAGACAGAACCAGGTTCCATCCTCGGCCTCCCATATGGTCCTGTTAGTCTGCCAGGAGCAATTTCTAGGCGCAGAGCCAAGAGTAAGCCCTGAGCGCTGCCATGTGTGCCAACCCCCACCTACAAATATAACAATAAATAAAAGAGGCTGCAGGTAGAGGTGCTGGGTAGAGAGTTCCATGGAGAGTTCTTCCCTGACCTACTTGCTCCAAACAGTCCTCGAGGCTCCATGCCTCTTTATAGAGCTGAATTTCAAGGGATGAGCAGCAGACTGGGAGGCAGGCATCCGAGGGGCTTCTGTGGGAAGCTGAGACTGGGAATGGACAGGAGGGATTCACATCACATGTGAGGGGCCCTCAGTATGGCAGAAGTCTTTGGGAACTTCCCTTTGGTCTCCTGGGGCCTGGAGGGGAGGAGAGAGATACAGAGAGAGACAGAGAGTGACAGGCAGACAGACAGACATACAGATTGAGAGAGGGAACAAGCCAACAGGTGTGGGCAGGGTGGTGGGAGAGTCTCTGCAAACCAGAGCTCGGCAGAAGGGTGTCCAATCTGCAGGTCACCCCAGCTGTGTGTGTCGAGGAGGAAGGACTGCAGAGTGGATCTGGAGGTGGTGGGGATGGCAGCAACACACTCAATCTTGTCTACCCTGGTGTGAGCAGATGCAGAGAAGGAAGCAGCCTTAGTCACTCACATTTCCTGTCCTCAGAGTCCTCCATGCCACACATACACTCAGAGGCACACAGGTGGCACACACATAAAAAGCACATCCATAAACACACACATGCGTGTCTGACCCCAGGCCCAGCACAAGTCCAAATGCAATTTTTAAAAAATATATGTTTTTATTTTTCAGTCACACCAAGCGATTGCTCAAGAAATATTCCTGTCTCTGCACTCAGGAATTAGTCCTGACGGTGCTGGGGGACCATATGGTTTGCTGGTGGTTTCCTGCAAGACAAACCCTCTAACCCCTGTGCTATTGCTCCTGGCCCTCCAAGTGCAATTTTATTCAACCAGAGTCATTGCTCTGGGGCCAGTCCCGGCTGAGTCCCAGGCTCGCCCCAGTTTCCCTCAGCTGCAGCCCCCCACGCCCTTGATGAGGCTGGCGGCCTCGGGGATCTGGCGGAAGAGGTTTCGGAGCGTGTCCAGCTCCTGGGTGAGCTGCTCCACGCGGCTGCGAAGGCGCTCGTTCTCTGCCATGTACTCCAGCACCTTCTGCTGCGTCTCCAGGATGCGCCTCTTGGCCTTGTCGCGGCTCTTGCGCACAGCGATGTTGTTGCGCTCCCGCCGCAGCCGGTACTCCAGGCTGTCCTTGTTCACCGCCTTCTTGCCCTTGTGTGCTGGGGCCGCAGGGGAGGGCGCCTTGAGGAGGGGGCTGCAGGGGGCTCCGGATGCGGTGATAGGGGCCTGGAGAGGAAGGCAGGAGGGAGCTGTTGAGGCCAGGTGGCAATGGGCCTGGTGGGCAGAGCCTCCAAATCTCCAGACCTGAACCTCCAAGGCCCGAAGGTTAAAAGTCAGCCTTCATTCTCTTTTTGGGTCCCCCTCATGCTCTGAAGACACTTTCCTCCCATCTGTTTTTTGTTTGTTATCTTGGGGTCACACCCAGAGGTGCTCAAGGCTTCCTCCTGGCTCTACGCTCAGGGCTCAGTAACTCCTGGTGATTCTTGGGGGATCATATGAGGTGCCAGGGATGAAACCTAGATTGCCTGTGTGCATGGCAAGTGCCCTACCTGCTGTGCTATTGTTATGTCCCATCTCTTTTTTTTATTTAAGAAGGGAGTAGTGGTGCTGGGCCACACCCGACATTGCCCAGGGATTTACTTTTGGTAGAGCTCCTGGCACCAGACGTGGTGCTAGGCGTGAAACCAAGTCAGCTGGGTGCAAGGTAAGTGCCTTCACCGGGTCCTATCTTTCCAGCCCCCTCCTGTTTGCCTTGGGTCTCCAGTTCTCCACCTGCAGCATTTTCCTTACTAGAGCAGGCGTGTGAAAGACAACAGAAGGAGCCATTGGGCAGCAAAGGGGGTAGAGAGCCTGAGCATGTTGTAGGAACCCTGGGTTCCAGCCACATGGTGGGATTCAGGGTGGAAATTAAATCAGAGAAGCAGAAAGTGGAAAGCTGGGTGGTTGGGGCCGGATCAGTTTCAACACCCTCCCCCCCAGGCCTGCACAGTAGAGCAGGGTGTCAGGCCCTCCTGGTGGCCCCTGTCCAGCCCAGGCCAGCAAGGACCAGAGCTGCTCTTACCTTGAGGACGCGCAGTGGCTGGTTGGGTGGTGCCAGTGCAGGGGGCAGGTGCATGGCTGTCTGCCCGCAGTGAGCCACCTGGTACTGCAGAGGGTTGTAGCTGCCTCTACCGGCCCCTCGACTGCCCTCTGAGCCCCGGGGCTCCTCCTTCACTGCCACGGCCCTCGGGTCGTAGGTGCCCGGGCTGCTGTAGATGCCCGGCCCTAAGGCCTTCCTGTCGGGTCCGAAGGTGTGCGGGGGGTAGGCGAAGGGCCGGGGGTCAGGTGGCAGGTAGTGGGGGAAAGCAGGGGTGCCAGGACCCTTGAGGCCTCGGGTCTCCGGGGCTGGTTTCACAGCGAAGAGATCCGAGAGGAGCTGTTCTTCGCCCGACTCGATGTAGGCAGACAAGTCGATGGACGCTTCATGCTCACACATGTCCCCCAGCTCCCCGGGCCCTGAGCGGCCCCCTGAGAACTCGAGTGGTTGCTGGCCAGCCCGGGGCTCACACTCATAGTAGGTCCCGTGGGACATGGCCGTCCCGCCCCTTGGCTCCCCGCCCCCACTACCCGGCTCTGGGGGTGCTGCTGGGGTTCTGGCCCGTGTGCTCTGGTCTCCTGCTGCCCTCCTGGGCCCAGAACTGCCCTCTCGGCTGCCCTCAGCCTCCGCTCCCCTATGGCCTCGCCTCCCTCTGCTGCTTCCTTTTCCTTCCTCTCTCGGTGATGCCTCTTTTCTCTTCCCTTTTTTCCCCCTCTCCTATGGGGTGACTCAGGGAGGGGCAGGGTGCACCCCGAGAGGAGGATGCAGGCCTTTGAGAAATGGGGCACCTGAGTGGGGGTCACTCTCAGGTCAGGGTCCACTGCTGGGTGCGCTCAGCCCCTCCTTGCTGGGTGCTGGAGCTTCCATCCATCCATCCATCCATCCATCCATCCATCCATCCATCCATCCATCCATCCATCCAGTGGCTTCCTTCCAGCTGCTTCCATCAGAGGCTATGCAGGTGAGGGGCTGAGCAGAGAGAATGGACGGAGCAAAACTTCCTGTTGTGCTGATCCCCCAGCCTGGTCTCTGCTCCCTCCTCCACTCACCTCCTGCGGCTCCCCCCATCTCCCAAGTGCTGGGCTCCACCTATCTGTGTGCGTGGGGAACTCTCAACTCCTTCCACTCCCACCGCCAGGGTGTGCTCCAGGCTGCAGGCCGGAGGAAGCTGTTTGGAGCTCAGTGACAGGCCTGGAGGAACCTTGGAGCAGGGCCCTTTGTTAAGTGTACGTATGGGGTCCCAGCCCACGTGTGCTTCCAGTGTTGGCTAACCCTTGCCCATGGGCACGGTTCCTAGTCCTGTGCCCCAGGCCTAGGCAAACTGCTGCCACAGCAGCCAACATCTGCCCCTCTCGGGGGCCTGCGCTGCTGGAGGTCAGGCTGGCACACTGCCCCATTTCCTGTGCCATCCTGGCAGCAACTAACATTGCTGCTTTCTTTCCCCCTGCATGGCCATTGTCTGACCTCAATGCCTCAATGCTTGTCTCCTGTGTCTACTTCCTATTGTGAGGCTTAAGGAGCCTTCTCTGTTGTCATCACCTCTTCCTGGGGCTTCTGTGAGTCTCAGGAGAAATCAGGGAGCCCCTCTGCAACTTTGCTCTCGTGTGGGTTGTCCCCTTTCCCTTCCCCCTTCATTTTGCTCTGTGAACTCCCTGTTCCCTCCCTATAGAAACCTGGCTGGCTATGAAAGCTCAGATTTCTTCTCCAAGATGGCCCTGAGGTGGGCTGAAGCAATAGTGCAGCAGGTAGAGTGCTTATCTTGCATGCAGCCAACCCAGGTTCAATTCTTGGCATCCCATATGGTACCCTGTCAGGTATTATTCCTAAGTGCAGACCCAGGAGTAACTCCTGATCATAAGCAACTGTGTCCCCAAATCAAAAAAAGTTCTATGCTTGGTGTGAGATGCTCTCTGGTCTTTGGCTCTGGCATGGAAAAATATATATGCTTCAGAGACAGAGCTCTGAAACCTTGGGGTCAGAAACAGTACAACAAATAAGGCCTTGCAAGTGGCTGACTTGGGTTCAATCCCCAGGGCCCACCAGTGAGTCCCACCAGGAGTGAGTGCAGAGCCAGAAGTTAGACTTGAACACTGCCAGGTGTTTCCTCAAACAAACAAATAAACAAAAAAACCCTACATTAAAAAAAAATCTCAGGAGCTAGATTAGGAGGCATTTTCCTGTTTCTAGTTTCAAGGAACACTGACAGAGGTCTAAAGCAGGGTGACTTCTGTTAAGAGGCAGTGCCTCTTATGACCACTAGAAAGTAGTAGTGCTCCAAGTTCTGGGCAGAAGAGGAGGCTGAGGTCAAGAATCAGGTGCGGGGCCGGGAAGGTGGCGCTAGAGGTAAGGTGTCTGCCTTGCAAGTGCTAGTGTAGGACGGACCGCGGTTGAATCCCCCGGCGTCCCATATGGTCCCCCCAAGCCAGGGGCGTTTTCTGAGCGCATAGCCAGGAGAAACCCCTGAGCGTCAAACGGGTGTGGCCCAAAAAACAAAACCAAAAAAAAAAAAAAAGAATCAGGTGCAGGGGCCGGAGAGATAGCATGGAGGTAAGGCGTTTGCCTTTCATGCAGAAGGTCATCAGTTCAAATCCCGGCACCCCATATGGTCCCCCGTGCCTGCCAGGAGCAATTTCTGAACATGGAGCCAGGAATAACCCCTGAGCACTGCCGGGTGTGACCCAAAAATCACACACACACACACACACACACACACACACACACACACACACACACACACACACACAAAGAATCAGGTGCAGGGGCTGGAGAGAGCATGGAGGCAGGGCGTTTTTGCCTTGCATGCAGAAGGATGGTGGTTCAAATCCTGGCATCCCCGAGTCTGCCAGGAGCGATTTCTGAGCAAAGAGCCAGGAGGAACCTCTGAGAGCTGCCGGGTGTGACCCAAAAACTGAAAAAAACAACACCAAAAAAGAATCAGGTGCAGGGCAGAGAGCAGCTTCCTAAGGCTCTGGCACCCAGCAAGATATCAGGAGGCATCCAGAAGGAAAATAGATGCCTGCAGTATGCTTGCGGAAAGAGTGGGCAGTATGAGCTTTCCCTCTGGCATAGCCCCAACAACGAGAAATTCTTTCCCTCTCCTAATTATGAAACAGTGATGATGGTTCAGTCTTGTAACTTTCTGGCCTTTCAAAGACTGGAACATTCACTTTCCATTCTGACCATCTCCTGTGAGTTAAAAGGAGGGTTGAAGAAAAGCAGATGGTGGGGCTTGAAGGGTTGGGACACCTGCTTTTCTGGGAGAGACTCCTGAACAGATATAACATCTCCATCTCCCCACCTCCAAAAGCAAGGCAGAGGGCACTTGTGTCTTTTGTTTTGTTTTGTTTTGGGTCACACTCAGCAGCACTCAGGGGTTACTCCTGGCAGGCATGAGGGACCATATGGGATGCTAGGATTCGAAGCACCGTCTGTTCGAATCAGCTGCGTGCAAGACAAATGCCCTACCGCTGTGCTATCTCTCCGGCCCCTTGTGTGTGTATTTTGAGTCATCCCCTGAGTTGCTTAAGGTTTACTACTGGCTCTGTACTCAGAAATTACTCCCATTAGGGCTCAGGGGACCATATGGGATGGGAGGGATTGAACTTGGGTTGGCTGTGTTGCAAAGCAAACACTATACCCGCTGTACTATTGATCCAACCCCATAGAGGGCATTTTTTATTCCTGCCTCATTACTCAGGGAAGTCTGAGTCCCACACATCCATCCAGAATCCCATACCATCCCTCTTGGTCAAAGTGGGCTCATTCTCAAAACAAGTGCTGTGTGACTGCAACGGTCTTCTTAGCCCTCTGTCAGCACCTCCACCACCCCAACACTTTCTACTTCCACCCGCAGGGGTGACTGCGTCAGTTGTGGGTCAAGTGGGCTCCGAGGAAGCTGGAGGACTGCAAACAGACAGCAGGAAATGAGAAAGGCTTTGCACTGGCCATAGAGATAAGTGATCTGGGCCCTCACCGCCCAGGCTGGTGCTGACGTGGTTGGCAGTGACATCAGCGTCTCCCAGTAACTGAGGGGTTTGGGTGGCAGGCATCTGGCCAGGGAGGAGGGGACAATGGACAGGAAGAGGGGGTGGGGCAGGCAGTGCCAGCCAAGAGCTTGGGGTTTCTTGGGTTACCCGAGAGGCTCACAGGATCCAGTTCTCCTGGCTGTGCTTGTACCTGTGGAAACTACAGGTGCAATTCCTCTCCCTGACAGGTGAGCAGGCCTCAGAGCATATGCAACCTTCTGGCCAAATCTTTCAACAGTGGGAAGGCCCATACAGAGGCTTTGAAGAGCAGAGTGTGGTGGCCCAATCTTGGTAGAGTTTGACTCAAATCCTGCCTCTGTCACCAGCCAACATAGTGACCTCTGGCAAGTGACTTCCTGATAAAATGGCAGCAGCAATGCTGGCTGGACAGGTTGTTGTTTGGTTTGACTTTATTTTTTTGGTTTGACTTTGAATAAGATTATAGGGCTGGAGAGATAGTACAGCTGTCCAGCAGGAATGATACTTACCTGCCTTGCATGCCACAGCTGATTTGTGTTAAAGGTCCTATACCACATATGATTCCCTGACCCCTGCTAAGAGTGACCCCTGAATGCAGATTCTGAGCACTGCTGGATGTGGCTCCTAAAAAAAAAACAAACCAAAGCAAACAAACACATTATGTACAGAATGCAGCTGGTCTCAGTAAAGTGGCAAGTGGCATTTCCTTCTGCCTTTGTCTGGATGACCCATTCTGGTGTCTGTCTCCTGAACATGTAAACTCTCTGCAACATGTCCAATGTGTTTGTGAGCAGTCTTTATTTTATCAGCTCTGAAAAAATCAGAGCTTGGGCACACATACTCTTGGTGGGCCTGGATGACCATATAAAATGCTGGAAAATTGTATCTGTATTTTTTTGTTTGTTTTTGGGTCACACTCAGCAGCGCTCAGGGGTTCCTCCTAGCTCTATACTCAGAAATCACTCCTGGCAGGCTCTGGGGACCATATGGGGTGCCGAGATTTGAACCATTGTCCTTCTGCATGCAAGGCAAACGCCCTATCTCCAGGCTATCTCTTCGACCTTGTACCTGGGTCTTACTTAGCACCATGGGACATGCCAAGGCAGCACTTTAACATCTGTATTATTTCTCTGGCCCATTGTCAAGAACCCCCTACCATCCTCCTCCAGATTTTATGTAGATACCATGAAATATATACCTGGCCCCCCAGGAGTGATTCTTTTTTTTTTTTTTTTTTTTTTTTTTTTTTTTTTTTTTTTTTTTTTGGGCCACACCCGGTAAGGCTCAGGGGTTACTCCTGGCTATGTGCTCAGAAGTCGCTCCTGGCTTGGGGGACCATATGGGACACCGGGGGATCGAACCGCGGTCCGTCCAAGGCTAGCGCAGGCAAGGCAGGCACCTTACCTTTAGCGCCACCGCCCGGCCCCAGGAGTGATTCTTGAGTGTTGAACCAGGAGTTACTTTTTTGGGGGGAGGTCACACCCGACAGTGCTCAGGGGTTACTCCTGGCTCTATGCTCAGAAATCGCCCCTGGCAGGCACAGGGGACTATATGGGATGCCGGAATTCGAACCACCGTCCTTCTGCATGAAAGGCAAACGCCTTACCTCCATGCTATCTCTCTGGCCCCAGGAGTTACTTCTAACCATCACCAGGTGTATCCCCAGACAAAATAAACAGAAAAAAAAAAAAAAAGACAGGAAAAGAATGATCATTTCCCACCTACCCCCACCTTGCTTCCTCAGGAAACTCATTTTGTGTTCTAATGTAATTATTATAGCTTGAGGCATATATTTACAATACTGCTGGGGCTGGAGAGATAGCACAGCAGTAGGGTGTTTGCCTTTCAAGCAGCCGATCCAGGACAGATGGTAGTTCGAATCCTGGTATCCCATAATGTCCCTGTGCCTGCCAGGAGAGATTTCTGAGCACCGAGCTAGTAGTAACCTTGAGCGCCACCAGATGTGACCCAAAAAACAAACCAAACCAAAACAAAACAAAACAATATTACTAAGTTTTTTCAGGCCACACCCAATAGTACTCACAGTACTCACAATAGTACTCCTGGCTCTATGCTTCAGGATCACTCCTGGTGAGAGGCTCAGGGGACCATATGGGGTGTTGGGGATCAAACATAGCTTCACACAAGACAAGTGCTCTACTCATTGCAGCCTCTCCAATCCCAATACTGGTTTTGATGTACAGTTATCTCAACTCCCTACCACCAGTGTGCAAGAACCTCCATCAGTGTCTTTGCTAGCTCTAGTTCACCTCATCCTGCTCCCTATCTCCTTGTTTCTCTCTAGACTACTGTGTGCAAGCATCTAGTATTGGGCAAGAATTTTCAAGCCCTTAGATATAAGCCACAGTGAGATTCTGGGGCTCAGACAGGATCAGGTGGGCCAGTCTCACAGCAGAGGCTGTGGCCCGGCTTGTGTGGGTAGTTAGTGATGCAGAAGGTACACGCGTGTTGTTATCACTTCTGTCTGGCTCGGGGACCATATGGGGTGCTGGGGATGGAATCCAGTGCGTCATGTGTAAGGCAAGGTCCCTGCCCATTGTACTGTATGTGCTTTCTTGGTCCTAGTCCCAGTAGATTATGTTCTTTTCAGGGCAGGGCAAGATACAGCTTTTGAACTTGCTATGGAGAACATGCTTGAGTTGCAAAGCAAGTCAGGTAGATTGAAGTGGATATTTCTTTTCTTTAAAGGGATCTGGGAGACTCCAGTGCTAGGGTCTTGGACCCACTCCTGTTGATGTCTGACCCAGCTAAAAGGGGCTTAAGTTCCATGCTCAGGCACCAGTACTACACCTATACTTTGCAGTTCAGGATATGTGCAAGAACCAGTGATCGAACTCTGGGCCTCATGCATTATGTGTGTTATAGTTCTTTGATTTATTTCTGGTTTGTTCATTTTTTTTTTTTTTTTTTTTTTTTTTGGTTTTTGGGCCACACCCGGTGACGCTCAGGGGTTACTCCTGGCTATGCGCTCAGAAGTCGCTCCTGGCTTGGGGGACCATATGGGACGCCGGGGGATCGAACCGCGGTCCGTCCGAGGCTAGCGCAGGCAAGGCAGGCACCTTACCATTAGCACCACCGCCCGGCCCCCATTTTTTTTTTTTTTTTTGGCTACACTCAGCTATATGTTTGGCTTTTTTGGGTGTGTGTGTGCCATACCTGGTGCTCAGAAATTGCTCCTGGCAGGCTTGGAGGACCATATGGGATGCCGGGATTCGAACCACCGTCCTTTTGCATGCAAGGCAAATCTCTACCTCCATGCTATCTTTCCAGTCCCACCCTGTCTTATTTTTTAATGTTAAAAAATTTTTTGGCCATACCCAGCAGTGCTCAGGGGTTACTTCTGGCTCTGTGCTCAGAAATTACTCCTAGCAGGCTCAAGAGACTATATAGAATGCCATGACTTCAGGGAACACTCACCCATGGCTACTAGTTACACCAAGACTTTTTATTTTTATTTTTTTATTTTTATTTTTTTTTTTGGTTTTTGGGCCACACCCGGTGACGCTCAGGGGTTACTCCTGGCTATGCGCTCAGAAGTCGCTCCTGGCTTGGGGGACCATATGGGACGCCGGGGGATCGAACCGCGGTCCGTCTCCTAGGCTAGCGCAGGTAAGGCAGGCACCTTACCTCCAGCGCCACCGCCCGGCCCCGACTTTTTATTTTTTTAATTTTTGGGTCACACCCGGCAGCACTCAGGGGTTACCCCTGGCTCTGCACTCAGAAATCACACCTGGCACACTCAGGGGACCATATATGGAATGCCGGAAATTGAACCTGGCATCCCATACCAACTTGGGTTGGCTGTGTGCAAGGCAAACATTCTACCATAATGCTATAGCTCCAGCCTCACCAAGATTGTAAATAGCAATTTTACTTTCTGTACAACATAAGCTTTTTGAATAAAATCTTAACATTAGGGGATGGAACAATAGCCTGCTAAGAGCGATCTCTGAGCGTAAAGCCAGGAGTAACCCCTGAGTGCTGCCAGGTGTGGTCCCAAACCTCCCCCCCCCACCCCCAACAAGAGCTGATTCTTTGCTTGGGAATTATTCCTGGCAGTGCTCAGGGAACCAAAAACTGTTTCCTGAATACAAAGCATCTTTTCAGACCCCCTCCCCTTTTGTTTTGGGGACACACCTGAATCTGTGTTTGGGGATCACTCCTGGCAGGTTCAGGAGATCAAATCAGGTCTGGTCAGCCATGTGCACAGAAAGCACCCTTCATGCTGTACTATTGCTCTAGCTCTGTAACTGATTTCTTGAGCAGCTATGTCATTTTGGTTATTTGTTATGTGGTGCCAGAGATCAAAATTAGGGCTTTGTGTGTTTGAAGCATATGTTCTGCTCTGAGTTTAATCTTTACTTCCAATAACAAATTGTTAAATGCATGCAAAACAGCTATAATTTCAGTGACCTCCAAATGGCTCCCATGTTGCCTAAGATTACAACTTCTGAAATTCTTAGTAAAGTGACTGGCATGGTTAAAATAGGGTAAAGGCCCAGGCTAAAAATAAATGTGTGGGGACAGAGATAGGACATCAAGTTAGGCATTTACCTTGCATCTGGTTAACCTGGGTTGAATCCCCAGCACTACAGATGGTTCCCAGAACTCACCAAGAGTGATCCTTGAGTGCATAGGCAGGATTAAACCTTGAGCATCACCGGGTGTGACCCAATGTCTCTCCCACATCCCATAATGTGTAAGGGCCAGAGAATTAGTACAATGGACAAGACACTTGCTTTGTGGGATGGCGATAGGGCATTTGCCTTGCGTGCGGCTAACCCAGGACAGACTGTGGTTTTATCCCCTGGGTTGGTTCCCCAAGCTAGGAGCGATTTCTGAGTGCATAGCCAGAAGTAACCCCTGTGCGTCACCAGGTTTGGCCCCAAAACAAAAACAAAAACAAAAGGACACTTGCTTTGTATCCTAGTTCAGTCCTCAGCTTCCCATATATCCCCCTGGCCCTGCCACAAGTGACCCTAAGCACAGAGCCAGGACTAAACTCTGAGCACTGCAAGGTGTGGTCCCAACACCTTAGCAAAAGAAATGTATACTTATCAGGAGGTTCCATACACATGTGCATTTGACCAGAATTAAAAAGATGGGGGGGTGTTATCTTTCATCCAGAAAGAGGTTCACCACCTCTGAAAAGTGTCTATGAAATGAGAGTAGATGGGGGTGTCTATACTGGTACATGGTAGACCTGGAGTACAGACTGGGGAAAGGAAGTGTGTGCTGGGGGGTAGGGACTCGGGGTGTGTGTGAATGTTGCACTGTGGGCCGGGAGGCATAGAGAACAACCTCTTGCACAAGGCCTGTCTGGCCAGGGCTGTCCTCCCTTTCAGGGAAGAGAGATTGAGGAACTCCGAGATGAGTTTAGCCTCCCCCCACTCCCTCTTCTGAAAATGCTGAATAGGATAAGTGATTTGTCCAAGGACACACACAGCTGTTTTTAGTGGCTGCCTGGGACCTGGAGACAAGTGTCCATGCCCTGGTGCATGGCAGCAAGCCACAGAGCTTGCAGCGAAGTATGTAGGCTCCAGGCCAGGGCTGGGCTGTGAGGCTTCTGTCCTGCTGTGTCCTCACCATGTCCCAGATGGTAAAGGGTGACGTCTGTACCCACCTCTGGCCCTGTCAGCTGGGCTGGCTCCAGAACCATGCTGACTTAGGACAGTAGTAGCCTGGAAGGCTGCAAGCAAATGTCCTCTGATTCCCGGGCATCTCCAGAGGGACAAGAGAAAGGCCTTCATGTTGCCTCCACTGATGAGTCAGGATTGAGGACCATCTGGGATGCCAGGTTGGTTATAGGCAAAACCAGCGCCCTACCTCAGCAGCTCTCAGGCTGCTCTGGCCTCTCTACTGCTGTCTGCACCTGAGTAACCTTTGCAGACAGGGCTTGGAGTCCCTCCTCCACTCAGTTTTATTTCATTGTCCTGACCCTTAGTCTGCAGAAGGGCAGACTTAGCTCAGGCACCTCCTCACAAAAGAAAGGGGAATAATTGGCTGGAAGGTTTGGTTTGAGGTGCTAGTTCAGACTCCTCAGGACAACTGGGTGGGGAGGCACTGTGGGGGTCTTAGGAAATGTGGGTCCATGTGGGATAGGAGAGTCTGTAAGACAGGAAATGCCTGGCCATCCTGCTCAGGAAGACCACTTCACTAGTACCGCCACCAGCTTCATTTCAATTAAAGTTTTATTACGTCAAAAGGGGGAAAACAAAACCCTCCACAAAACAAAAAACAAACAAACCTCTAAAACCTATACAAACATAAGGACAAATAATTTTTTCAAGTTTGTCTTTCCCACCCCTCAACCCCCGAAACTTACATTAAAAAAAAAAATCCAAAAGAAATAGAAATGCTAGCTTCAAAAATATTTATCCAAAAAGTAAGGCATCCACTTTACAAAACAATAGTAATGGAAAGAAGGTGGCAGAGGAATGAGAAAGAGGGAATAAGATGGTCCGTGGACCTTTAGGAGGCCAGCCCGTGTACCCTACAGGTGGCTTGGAAAGGACCAGCGCTCATATTAAACCTGGCACGTTACCCAGTGGGCTAAGTGGGGCCAGATAGGCCTGGCAGGGGGCAGAGAGACTCCTCTGTGAAGACCACTCCCCCACCAGAGGTTCTCCCTGCCCCAACCATATATTCCAATTGAAGCAGAAGGATTGGTTTGGATTAAAGGCTCCTTGTCCTTTGCACACAGTGGTGCTGGGTGCACTAGGCCCAGCTAGACCCAGGCCATCCCTGTGTGGCACAGGTAGACCCTGCTCACGACCAGGGGTCAATACTTGCCAGGGCTGCACTGTGGGTGATCACTGTCACTGTGTCCCCTCTCTTCCCGGGAGGCTGCAGTGACCAAAAGTTAGGGGCTGTCCAATGGGGTGGGATTGTCAGCTATGGGCTCAGACAGTGCCTGCCCTGCTCTCAGGCTGTGAGGACTAAGAGGAAGGGGTATTTTTAGGTCAGTTCTTGGACAGGAGGCAAGTTAAGGCTGATTTGGCTTTCAGGCCTGAAGGGTATGGGGAGCCTTGCTGCCCAGTTCAGAGGAGAAGGGCAGGAGGTGGGGGTGTGTCAGGGGCGTGCCATGGGTGTAGCCAGGGAGGGTTGTGAATGCTTTGAGCAGGACTCTAGGAGAGGTGGCCAGGACAAAGAGAAGTAGCCTTGTGGCAGGAGTGGGAGCAGTAGAAGGCCCTGGGGACCTTTCTGCAATCAGAGCCTTTCCCAATGGCACCAGCAGGCTTGGCTTGGGCTGGCGGGGAGCAGTCCAGGCCTCCTGCTCATTGGTCCTTCGCTGAGTGGGGTGGTGGTGTCCTGATAGGAACCACACTGAGGATAGTGGGCAGCACCTTCTCTGCTTGCTTAGGTCCCTAGGGAAGGGTATGTCCAGGCTCCCCAGCAGGCACTGAGACTTCCCCTGGGCAGACTAAGCCCAGGTCTGGAGTTTGGGTGGCAATAGGAGGGGGGCTTGGGGCTTTGGACACAGACTATGGGGAGATATAATGGTTCTTTGGGTACAACTGTCAGTCTCTTGTATTTCTCACCAGTCACACCTGGATCCAGCCCCTGCGGGTGCTCTCACACGCATGTTGGGGGGACCTAGGCCGGGGAGTAGGGTTGGAAGGGAGTGAAGGAGGGAGGGCCTAGCAGAGAGATCCTCAGGCTTGGGCCTGCTCCCCATCAGGCTTGTCCTTGGTGTGGTACATGGGCTGCCGCTGCTCCTCCTCCACGCCCTCATTCTCCAATTCGGCACCCGAGCCCCCATCCATCTGAGGATACACCACCACACACATCTTCTGGCTCACTAGGGTTATCCACTCTAGGGAAAGTGGAAGAAACCAAGTCAGTACAAGAGTTATGGCATACGGCCAGCCCTGGCCTCCCTCCATGCCAATGCCTGGACTAATATGCCTGGTTTGGGGTAGCCTGTGAACTCGACCCCCTTTCCTTTAAGATCACTATTCCACGGTCTCTGACTATGAGTTCCAGGTCTCACTAGCCTCTGCCCATTTCCAAGGCAGCACTGAAGGTTCCTTCTTCAGTTCCACGCACCCTCAGGTCTGAGACTTGTGTGGAGACATCTGATACCCGCCTCTTTTCAGAGGCCTCTAAGAATCTCCTTCTTCCTCAGAATTTAGCTGTATTGTCTCTAACCTTGAAAAGTACAATTGGGCCTCCAGCTACTTACCAATAAACTTATTGAAGCACTGGGGCTTGTTTTGCCAGTAAACACCCAGGAAGTAGACAGGCACACCAGTCAGCATGATGGCAAGGCCGATGCCACACACCACAGGCTCTGACCACAGGCTGAAGATGAGCAGGAAGGCCCAGAACAGCAAGTAGATGACGGGGAACACAAGGCTGATCTGTGGAATAGACATACTGTTAGCCCCCGTATGCCACAGGGAAGCGTGCTCGGCTTACTTTTAGCTCTGTAGCTATGTCAGCCATGTTGGTGGGTAGAAACAGCAGTTTAGAGGCCTAGGAGCAAGCAAAGGAAGCACCCGCCTTTGTTGGCTCTAGTGGGAGAAGAAGCTTGGTGAGGGCTGAATTTCACAGGCTAGAGACCACACAGGGGAAAGCCAACTGAAACAGGCAGGAGGAGAGACAGGGCAGACTAGAGGGTCTGGGACCCGTGGACAAAGTCAGAGTCCCAACAAATCAGTTGGTGAGGAAGATGCCAGTCCTAAGGGGCAAAGGAAAGAGATGATAGAAGAATTTCCATTTGCTCTGCTCCCAAGACCAGAAATGTGTACCCCACTCACACAACGTTCCTGATACCCAAAGGCTTGATGCTATCTGAGAGATGATGACCTCAGGGATCATGACCTCAGATCAGCAGCTGGTATAGAAGATTAAAAATTCTGGGCTAGTGGGGCCGGGCGGTGGCGCTAAAGGTAAGGTGCCTGCCTTGCCTGCGCTATCCTTGGACGGACCGCGGTTCGATCCCCCGGTGTCCCATATGGTCCCCCAAGCCAGGAGCAACTTCTGAGCGCATAGCCAGGAGTAACCCCTGAGCGTTACCGGGTGTGGCCCAAAAACCAAAAAAAAAAAAAAAATTCTGGGCTAGAATATAAAATTCCTCAAAGTAAACAAAGAAAAGAGTAGAAATACCCTATGATCCAGCAATTCTTCTGAAGACAACAAATGCACAAATCTGAAGGGATGGGGGCACTCTCATACTTGCTGCAGTAGCACTCATTTAAGAGTCAAGCTCGGAGAGGCCGGTGAGGTGGCGCTAGAGGTAAGGTGTCTGCTTTGCAAGTGCTAGCCAAGGAAGGACCTCGGTTCGTTCCCCCGGCGTCCCATATGGTCCGCCCAAGCCAGGGGTGATTTCTGAGCGCTTAGCCAGGAGTAACCCCTGAGCATCAAACAGGTGTGGCCAAAAAAACAAAACAAAACAAGAGTCAAGCTTGGAAACAAGCTAAGTGCCCACCAGTGGATAAGTGGGAAGAGAATATGGATTTGAATAGACAATGGGATAATCCTCAGCTCTAAAGAAAGATAAAACTTAGGACAGAGTGATAGCACACGGTATGGCGTTTGCCTTGCATGCAGCTGAACGAGACGAACCTGGGTTTGATCCTCAACATCCTATATGTTCCCCTGAGCCTGCCAGGAGTGATTTCTGAGCACAGAGCCAGGAGTAGCCCCTGAGCAATGCCATGTGTGGCCCCCCAAAACAAACGAAAACCAAACAATAAAAAAAGAAGGATAAAACTTGACTATATATGCAATATATCTGAAGGATTTTATCAAAAGAGGAAATACTTGGCTAGAGAGATAGCACACAGTTGTAGGGCATTTGTCTTGCACGCAGCTGACCCAGGATGGACACAGGTTCCATTTCCTGCATCCCATATGGTCCCCAAGGCAGCCAGGAGTGATTTCTCTTGCCAGGAGTAACTCCTGAGCATCACAGGGTGTGGCCCCAAAAAACAAAATAAAACAAAACAAATTGCTAGTTTTATTTAGTTTTGCATTTCTGGACCACACCCAAAATATTATTCCTACTTCTGTCCTCAGGGATCACTTCTGGGAGCCATATGTGGTGCTGGTGGATGAGTGAACCTGGGTTGGCCTTGTACTAATTATACTTTTTTCAGTCTCCAAAAGGACAAATACTAGGATTCCACTCCTATGTGGGATACAGAAAAACAAAGGGAATGAAAAAAATAAAACAGAAGAAAGGCCTCAGGATATGATACTGATCTGGTGGTGACCAGTATGGCCCTGGATAGAAACTAGATTCATGGTAGTAAGCACAATGCTATATGTACAGATGGAGAATTAAAGCTGGGTACCTTGGACTTCTGCCATGTTCTAGGCAAGTGCACCTTAAACACCATCACCACCACCACAAGGAGAGGAGGCTGAGGAGGGGGTGGCTCTTACCTTGATGGGGCGGGCGATGTCTGGTTTCTTCCAACGAAGCACTATCTGTCCAGCCACTGTGACCCCATAGAAGAGGTAGTTGATGAAACCCACGTAGTTGATGAGAGTGTATATGTCACTAGTGACCAGCATCAGCAGGGTGGACAAGCACTGGAAGAGGAGGAGGACTTTTCAACCCTCATTAAGAAACTACTTTATCCCTATACTTTATAAAGTCTAATTTATATTACTACATTACCCCAGGAGATGGTGGCATTTAATAACAGGAGTTTCACAACTGAAGATATGAAAGTCTTGGTAACTGACCCAGGTACTAAAGCCAGTGCTAATACCTGCATTCCCATTAATTCCTTGCGTGCGTGCATGTGTGTGTGTGTGTGTGTGTGTGTGTGTGTGTGTGTGTGCACATGCGCGCACACGTGCGTATATGTACAGCCTTGGCCAAGAAGTTCTTTTTCCTCATAGGATGATAATAAAATACTTAGCTGTCCTGGCATGTGCCCAAGCAATCAGAATAGATACTGGCCATAACAACTGGGTTGGTCACCCCAGTGGCACCAGCACTGTCTAGCTCGTGTACTACATCACCTTGAATTGTGGCTTTGCACCCTTAGGGGAAGATTGTTAACTGCAGAATAAGCTTTTTGCCTGCTACCATCCTCCTTTTATGCTTGAGTCATCTAATTTATTTTTCCCTTTTTTTTCATTCTTCCTTCTCTCACATCTAGCAGTCATACAGCACCCACATGGTATCAGGCTCTGCTCTTAGCACCTACAAATATGAATTCTGGGACTGAATTCACAGCACAACAGATAGGGCACTTGCCTTGTGTAAAGCCAAGGCTAACTGGGAATGAAACTTGGGTTGGCTGCCTAAGCTAAAAATAAATAAATAGGGCCGAAGAGATAACATGGAGGTAAGGCATTAGCCTTTCATGCAGAAGGTCATCGGTTCGAATCCCGGCGTCCCATATGGTCCCCCATGCCTGCCAGGAGCAATTTCTGAGCATGGAACCAGGAATAACCCCTGAGCACTTCTGAGTGTGACCCAAAAACCACACACACACACACACAAAATAAATAAATAAATAAATAAATAAAACAAAATAACAATAAAATAAAAATAACAAGATTTAAAAATCCTTAAAAACACACATACAGGGCCCGGAGAGATAGCACAGCGGCGTTGCCTTGCAAGCAGCCGAACCAGGACCTAAGGTGGTTGGTTCGAATCCCGGTGTCCCATATGGTCCCCCGTGCCTGCCAGGAGCTATTTCTGAGCAGACAGCCAGGAGTAACCCCTGAACACCGCCGGGTGTGGCCCAAAAACCAAAAAAAAAAAAACAAAAACAAAAAAAAAACCACACACACACACACATACACACACACAAACACAAAATAAATTTAGTAGATCCCCTAGAACTTCCCTGTGAAGTTTTCTGGACAGAGAGCACTGTCTAACATCAAATCAATTCAGCATTTCAGTAAGAATCATTCTCTTCCCTCTGCTAAGTTTAAAGGCCAATAGTAAGCTCAATTGTCCTGAGACATCTCCAATTACCAAGGGATATTTATTATTGTTTAGATTTTTTATTTTGTTTTTCTTTGCCATACCCAGCAGTGCTCTGGGCTTATTTCTGGCTCTGTATTCAGGTATGCACTCAGGTATGGCTCTGCACTCCTAGTATGGCTTGGAGACTTATGGGGTGCCAGGGTTAGCTGCATGCAAGAAAAACACACTACCCACTGTATTCTTGCTCTGGTCCTCATTGGTCTGTTTTATTGAGTTCCACCCAGTGGTGTTCAGGGTTACCAATTTACCTCTATGATTGAGGGAAGGAGTTAACTTTCACTATTGCTCAGGGGACTATGAAGTGTCAAGGTTCAAACAGGTTGACATTAATTGTGTTCAGTCATTTAAGCTTGGCCCCATCAAGATTTTAGTGAAAACTTGAGCCAGGTTCTCAGTGTACTTGCCTCTAGTCACAATACTAAACCAGGGGCAGGAGGTCCCTGGGAGTACTAGGTCTTCTCCAGTTCCCTTTCTTTCTTTTTTTTTTTTTTAGCCAGTCAAATTGAGCAGTGTGTGTGGGGGGGTTATATATCCAGTTCCCTTTCACAACCCACAAGGAGGATAACCTTCATCCTGTATCTGAATGACTGCAAATTTCCTTTTTGTTGTGCAGCTCATGTCCTTGACTTGGAGAGTTCTGTTCTCCTATGATATTTCTCTAGTGGACCATGTCATTTTCATTGTTTAAACTTAGGACCCAGAATGAAAAATATAACTCAAAGACTGGGTGTGGACAATTCTGCCCTGTCTCTTTGTTCTAAGGGATTCTTTTTTGGTTGTTTCGTCTTGGGTCACACCTGGCCAGCCTGAGAGCCATAAGTTACAGAATTTTTTTTTTGGGGGGGTGGGGAGATGGTGGGAGGGGTTGTTTGTGATATGTGCACATATCCAATGGTGCTCAGGGTTTACTTCTAGCTATGTGCTCAGTGATCACTCCTGGTAGTACGTGGGGGATTATAAGGGATTCTGGGGAAAGAACTTGAATTAACTGCCTAAAAGTCAAATACCCTGCTCACTGTACTATTTCCCTAGCTCTGAGACATGGATTTTTCCTGCCTATTTCTCTAGAGTAGTAATAAAACTCATGGAGTGTTTTTGTATTTTTTGTTTGTTTGTTTGTTTGTTTTTGTGGTTTTTGGGTCACACCCGGCAGTGCTCAGGGGTTACTCCTGGCTTCATGCTCAGAAATTGCTCCTGGCAGGCACGGGGGACCATATGGGACGCCGGGATTCGGGATTCGAACTGATGACCTTCTGCATGAAAGGCAAATGCCTTACCTCCATGCTATCTCTCCGGCCCCTATTTTCTGTATTACACCTGGCAGCGCTCAGGGGTTACTCCTGGCTCTATGCTCAAAAATCACTCCTGGCAGGCTCGGGGGACCATATGGGATGTCAGGATTCAAACCACCACCCTTTAGTCCCCATGAAGTGCCTTTTGTTTTTTTTCATGGAGTGCTTTAAAAAAAAAAACTGACGGGGCTGGGAAGGTGGCACTAGAGGTAAGGTGTCTGCCTCGCAAGTGCTAGCATAGGACAGACCGATCCCCTGGCGTCCCATATGGTCCCCCCAAGCCAGGGGCGATTTCTGAGCGCATAACCAGGAGTAACCGCTGAGTGTCAAACAGGTGTGGCCCAAAAACCAAAAAAAAAAAAAAAAAAACCCAAAAGAAACTGAGCCTGGCACGATAGCACAGTGGTAGGGTGTTTGCCTTGCATGCAGCTGTCCCAGGACAGACCTGGGTTTTATCCCCTGGTGTCCCATTTGGTCCCCCAAACCAGGAGTGATTTCTGAGCGCATAAGCTAGGAGTAACCCCTGAGCATCACTGGGTGTGTCCCAAAAAGCAAACCAAACCAAACCAAAATCCTCAGATATCTTTATATTGCTGGTCTTGTACTAGGACATTTTCTTTCTTTTATTTTTATTTTTTTAAATATTTGGGCAACACCCATTGATGCTCAGGGCTTACTCCTGATAGGTTTGGGGGACCATATGTGGTGCCAGGGATCCAACTGGGATCAGCCATGTGCAAGGCACCTACACTACCCACTGTAAAGGCTCAAGACTTTGTTGTTTTTTTTTTTTGGGAGGAGGGGAACACACCCGGTGATGCTCAGAGGTTACTCCTGGCTATGCGCTCAGAAATTGCCCCTGGCTTGGGGGACTATCAGGGATGCCAGGGGATCGAACCGTGGTCCATCCTAGGTTAGCGCTCATGCAAGGCAAATACCCTATCACTTGTGCCACCACTCTGGCCCCGACTTTGTTGCTTTTTACTATTTGTTTTGTTATTTGGGGTTTTATTTTTTATTTTCTTTTTAATTTTTAATTATTTATTTATTTAGATTTTGGGGCCACACCTGGCAGTGCTTAGGGGTTTACTCCTGGCTCTCTGCAGAGTGGGGGAACCATACCAAATGCCAGGGGTTGAACCTGGTACTATTGCATGCAAGGCAAATGCACTACCTGCTGTGCTTTCACGCTAGCAACTCATTACTTTTTTGTGTGTGTGGGGGTCACACCCAGGAGCTCTCAGGGAATACTCTTTTTTTGGGGGAGCCATACCCGGCGGTGCTCAGGGGTTACTTCTGGCTGTCTGCTCAGAAATAGCTCCTGGCAGGCACGGGGGACCATATGGGACACCGGGATTCGAACCAATCACCTTTGGTCCTGGATCGGCTGCTTGCAAGGCAAACACCGCTGTGCTATCTCTCCGGGCCCAGGGAATACTCTTGGCTCTGTGCTCGAAGTCACTCCTGGCAGGCACAGAAGACCATGTGGGATGCCGGGATTTGAAAGACCATGTGGGATGCTGGAATTTGAACCACCATCTGTTCGAATCAGCTGCACGCAAGGCAAAAAGCCCTACTGCTGTGCTATCTCTCCAGCCTGTTACTTGTTTTAAACTTTGTCTAGCCTCTTAAAAGAAACTTTGTTCATGGCATAATTTGTCTTTAATCATTTCAAGTTGTATATTTGTTTTCCACTAACAATTTTATTAGGGCTGGGGATGTAGCTCAGTATCCAACTTGCATACTTGAGTTCCTGGATTCAATCTCTAATAAATTTGATGATGATAATAAGAAGCCTGGGGAGAAGACATGAAATGGCTATTGTGTTCTTTTTTGGGGGTCACACCTGGCAGGGTGAATTCAGGGGTTACTCCTGGTTATGTACTCAGAAATCACTCCTGGAAGGCATGGGGGACCATATGGGTTGCCAGGATTTGAACCATCATCTGTCCTGGGTCAGCTGCTGCTAGGTAAAGCCTACCTCTGTGCTATCTCTCTGGCCTCCTGACATGGCTATTGTGATGCAAGGCAAATGAGAAGCTGGAGCTTAACTGCTGGCACCAAACAGTTCTCTAAGCACTGTTAGGAGCAAGTTTTGAGCATCGAGTAGGAAGTAGCCCCCTGAATACTGCTAGATGTGATCCCAATTCTATAGTAGAAACAAAAGCAGCTCATGTATACCACTCTCTAAATTATCTAAGACTTTGTGATCCCTAGAAGTGGACCAAAACACATAAGCCATGTGTGGGAAGGGTGAATCCCAATTGAGTGCAGGTACAAAAAGGGTGGTAGTCTATCTTCCTTGTGACATCCTGTGCTCCATCATTGGCAGAGCAAAAAAGATGAAACAATCACGAAAGACAGAGGGTGTGGTCAGGGTTGCCATGAAGCACTTACTGTAAAGAGCAGGGCTGGGATTGGGGTGCAACGCTTGACATGGATCATGGCCAGCACACTAGGGAGGTGTCCCTCTCTGGCTCCAGCAAAGAACAGCCTGAAAGAAAGAAAAGCATATCAACCTGGACAAGTCCATGGGCCACCCAGGAAAGCTCCATCCTCCATGGCCACACTCTGCTCACGCAGGAACACCACCCTCCAACCAGTAATCACTCTCGTGCACAGTCATGTGTCCCCACCCTCCCAGCCACTGGTCAGAACCCACGTTCATAGTGCAGCTGCAGGCAAACCAGAGGCCACCAGGAAATGGTGATGGACACTACGTGTGTGTGTGTGTGTGTGTGTGTGTGTGTGTGTGTGTGTGTATGCCCGAGCATAGGCTGGGGCCATGTGATCATCTTGAGTCCCTCTCAATGCCTAAAGTCAGAACCACATTCAAAGGGCTCTTCTAGAGCCAGGGAGTTGGGTGAAAATGCTAGAGCCTATACCTAGCATGCATCAGTCCCTGAGATGGTCAGAGCACTATTAAGTGACTGAGTGTAGTACCCATGGCTCCCAGCACCACAGGGATGCCTCCAAACAAAGGCTAAAACAGACTCTGGCCAGGAGACAGCTCAAGGGTCAGGGCCACATGCTTGCAGGTGTCTAACTTGAGTTTGATCCCCAGTACCACATGGAACTCCATAGCATCACTGAGTAGGACCCAAATGGCTCCCAGCTTTTACTGGGCAGATCAGTGGCCACTATCCTTTCTAGGTGGTCAGAATCACTGAGAATGGTCCCCAAGCTCTGTGAGTACTATGTCTCCTTGTCAAGGAAACTGTCCAAGCAGTAGGGTGCACAGTGGCAGATGTGATATAGTAATCATATATATTCCAGGAGCATTAATATTAGCACTTTTGTAAATCATGGTGTGTAGATAATACTAATTAAGTTAGAAAATAGAGATGGCCAGAGAGATAGTACAGGGCGTTTGTCTTGCGTGCAGAAGGATGGTGGTTCGAATCCCGGCATCCCAATTCCCCCCACCCCCCCCCCACCCCCCGGCCTGCCAGGAGCGATTTCTTTTTCTTTTCTTTTTTTTTTTTTGGGTCACACCCGGCGTTGCTCAGGGGTTACTCCTGGCTGTCTGCTCAGAAATAGCTCCTGGCAGGCATGGGGGACCATATGGGACACCGGGATTCGAACCAACCACCTTTGGTCCTGGATCGGCTGCTTGCAAGGCAAACGCCACTGTGCTATCTCTCCGGGCCCCAGGAGCGATTTCTGAGCGTAGAGCCAGGAGTAACCCCAAAGCGCTGCCAGGTGTGACCTCCCCCAAAACATCCCAAAATACAGAGATTTGGTGCTGGATTGATATTACATCAGATAAGATAAGGTGTTTGCCTTATATGCAGCTAATATGGGCTCAATCCCTGATACCATATGTTTACACAAGCGCTGCCGGGAGTAATCCCTGAGTGCAGAGCCAAAGTCAGCCCTGAGCATGGCACAAAAAGCAAATAAACAAAGAACACTATAGGCAAACCAAAAACATACTGCAAATCTAGAAAGATTTATATCATGACCAGGATAGGAATGTGTAAGAGTTATTTGTTATTTTTAATTTAATTTAATTTTTGGGTTTTTGGGTCACACCCAGCAGTGCTCAGGGGTTACTCCTGGCTCTATGCTCAAAAATCGTTCCTGGCAGGCTCGGGGGACCATATGGGATGCCGAGATTCGAACCACCATCCTTCTGCATGCAAGGCAAACACCTTACTTCCATGCTATCTCTCTGGTCCCTATTTATTTATTTTTTATCTTTGAGCTATACCCAGCAGTATCAGGAGTGATGCTCTTAATAGAGTTTGGATGATCATATGCAGTACCATATGCATATACATATATCATATGCACTACCAGAAATCTAACTCACATACACCTGCAATACAAGTGTCTTGCCCCTTGTCTTATCTCTCGGACCTAATACTTATATATTATTTTGGGGCCATATTTAATTGTACTTGGGCTTACTCCTGGCTCTGAGCTCAAGAATCTCTCCTGGTGAAGCTCAAGAGATCATATACAGTGCCTAGGACTAAGCCTGGGTTACACACATGTAAGGAAAGTGTCCTACCACCTGTACAATCTTGCTGGCCTTAATTGATATTTAAGAAAATGAATTATGTAACATTAAAGAAGCCGCCTTTCTTTCCCTTCCCTATCTCTCTACTTTAAACTGGGAGAAGTCACAGTAGTGTGAATTACATCATAGTTTCTTTTTTCCTAGTCTCTGTAGAGAGAGAAGCAGCTAAGGAGAAAGAGAGTGGGGTGCCTTGGGTGATGTGACAAAAAGCCATCATGGTTTATTTAATTTTTTTTTGAGAATGTCACTGACTGTTCCATGTGAGGAAGTTAAAATGGCCTCAGGTTCCCACAGTCATAGCGGTCACCCGCCACCATCATCCTGGGCCAGCATGCTGGAGTCATGCAGTCCATGCACCCCACTCCAGGAACTAGATAGGTGGGGCTCCTCATGCGCAGAGCCAAGGCCCCACCCGCCAACCCTTCTCCACGTGCAACCTGGACCATGCAGCCTAGTCTGGTTCCCACAGCATCACAAATGTCGAGTATACAAGAGATGGTGCTTGCCCAGACAGTGACATTAAGCATGACATATACCCACACACACTCCTACTCCTCAGGGAAATCACATTCTCCATACCCCAAGATAGGTGAGAGAGAAAAGAGGGAAGAGGTGGCGGAGAGGTGGCTACGAGGGCCTGAGGAGGCCGGTGGGGGTTGGGAGGGCACCTCTCTTTGGAGGCCGCACCTGCCCGCATGCACACACAGCTCCACCGCATGCACCAGACCGCTGCTCCGCCGCCCCGAAGGACAAACCCCAACTCTAAAGTGACTGGAGCCAGTCACTCTCCTCCAGCAGATCCCAGAGGGCCTCCAGGGCCACTGCTCTTCTGCCGCTTGCCCTTGGCTGGGCCTCCAGGCGGCCACGGCTCCTGTGTAACACGCACACGAGGTTGCTGTGGTTGAGTGACACCAGGCCCCAGGGACTGGCACTCCCGCACTCCTGTGTACCCTGGGTTCTGAGAACATTACATTCCCGCAGTCTTTTCCTGGGTATCCCTCCTCCCAAAGTGAATGGGGCTAGAGAGAGGGCTCAAGGGTCAAGCCTGCTGGGTGTGGCACCTAAACAGGAAGAAAAGAAGGAAGGAAAGGAAGGAGGGAGGGAGGAAGGAAAGAAGCAAGTAAGCGAGGAAGGAAGGAAAGTAGGGAGGTAAAGGTAATGCAGAAGCCTGAGGGACAGTACAGCAGGCACTGTTTGTCTGGCATGTGTTCAACTCTTGGTACCCCATAGTTTCCTCAAGCATTGCCAAGAGTAATCTCTGAACATTACTAAGTACCAATGTGCTCCCTCAAAAAAACAGAAGGGCAGGGCCAGAGAGATAGCACAGCAATAGGGCGTTTGCCTGCACTAAGCTCACCAAGCCACCTCTGCCACCACCACGGCTCCATCTAGAATAGATGTAAGGAGAGGCGTCTTCTGGGCCCTTCTGGTCATCTGGCCACACTAATGGCTTTGGGATGGATGGTGTGGTATATGACAAAGGCTTCCCTTCCACTCTTTCTGCCACCCCTCCATGTCACACCCTCCACTCAAGTCTTCTAAGCGCTCATGCAAGACACCCTCCACATAGCAGCCTGACTGTAGTTTGTTGGGAGGTTTCAAGGTGGTCCGGACCACCTGCAGGTCCCCAAGTACCCTATAGGTCCCTTTCATCAGGGATCACCTTTCTAGCCAGCACAGCCCATTTCCAGGCCTCTGGAGGGGATCTGGATGTGTGAAGGACACTGTCCAGCTGCTACAGCTCTCCTGACCAGTGTGGGGACCTGCTGAAATTAGGTGGCAGGAGTCCTGCCCTGTATCAGCTCACACAAGCAGCTGTCTCCTCTACACTCACACATAACCCTGCACAGAAGCAATAGTCCTGTCAGGGCACCACTCAGGTACACACACAGATCCCAGCAGATGGAACAAGCCCCACTTCGCTGACTGTCAACACATAGACACAGCAACACAGCAAGAGGGACGGTAGAGTGTCCGGGGCTGACAAGGGCACACACAGCACTCACCGGGAGGATGTGAAGAGAGACCCATTGACGCCTCCAAAGGTTGACAGGGCCACAGAAATGGGCATGATCCAAGCCATGACTCCAAGAAGCTTCTCTCCAAAAGTCTGTAAGCAAAAACAAGAGGATAAGCAGACAGGGTGAGCTGGCTACCCTTTTATATTGTGCCACTGCTCGGAGTACATGGCCATCCCTGTCCTCACAGGTCTCTGGCAAAGGTCCTTGAGAGAAGGTGATGACTACATAGTGAGAGTCAACATGTGTGGGAAGTAACTGGCTGAAGGAGACAGATGAATGCGGTGTGTGGTGTGGCAGCAATAATAATGAGCAATGGTAAAGAGAGGGGCAATGAGGAGTGAACACTCGCTCTCCTTGCTCTTTGCCTGAGAAAAATGAGGTACCAAGTGCTTCACTAACTGGCCTAAGATTATACTCCCAGGAAGTTCAGGCCTGGAAGTCAGGTGTGTGCTTGCAGGTCTCACACACGCACGCACGCACGCACGTATGCATATATGTACGTATGTGTCCTGGGCTTCCCTTCTCAGCCACATAGGGCCACCTAGCTACATTAGGGCGGGTCTCAACATAGCACCTCCTTTTAGGAGCTGTGAGACCTGGAGCCAGGATTCTTCTTGTACTTCAGTGTTTCCATCTGTAACATAGAGATGAATGCTAATAATTCATAGGGAGGGGATCTTTCTTTTTTGTTTGTTTTTGTTTGTTTGGTGGTCCAGGTCCAAGAGGGAGCAGAAGCCATTTGGTTTTCCCAGGACCCCCAGAATCCCGTGTCTGGACCATGCTGCTCTCTTTCTCAGAAACAATCTCAGCTGTCTTCTTGTTTGCTGAATCACTTTCCCTGCACATGTGCAGTGAGAAAAGATACAGAGATCATAGGAGGGCTCCAGCATAGAGCTCTGCAACGAGGACCACTTGCCCTGTGCCGGCATTACAGGTAGGGAGACTGTGCACTTTTGCAAAGGCTGCATGAGTTAAGTAGTTCAGCTTGGCAGTTCCGGCTGTTGGGGCAGCTAAGGTGGCAGTTTGTGCCCTGAGGACTAGACTGGCATCAGGTCCACAGTTGCCAGCATCCAGGAAATGCCAGGAGGGCCCAGCAGGCAAGTCTGTTTCCCCCTGGCTCTGTGATCAGGGGAGCATGTGGTGTCAGGATCCAACCCAGGCCTCCCGCTTGAAAAGCCTATGCTTTTGTCCTCTTCCCCGGCCCCAAAGAGTTGGATTCCTTACCACAGCGACGGCATTGGAGTCCAACAGCTCCTGGGGGGACATTGCAGTGACATAAGCGACATTGGCAAAGACATACACAAACGTGACCAGTGGAATGGAGATGAAGATGGCTCTGGGAAGATTCCTGTAGAAGGAGAGGTGGTGAGAGGGGAGGCCTGGTCCGGGGAGTCTTTCTGCCTACTGGGCTGTCCTTGCTGCAGGAAGTAGATTGTGTAGCCATTCGGATTGGGCATCGATAGTGGTGGTGCTAGGCACAGGACCACCACCAGGTAGGGGACCCAGCAGCTCAAACTTGAGAAGCCAGAGCTTTACTGTGGAAGCACATTCCTGGCCTTGGGGCAGGGAACTTTAAAGAAAATGGAACAGCTCAGGCTGGAAACAGGCTTACACTTGTTGCCATTCTCTCCTGACCCAGAATCTCACAAAGCACCCCTTTTCCCACCCTGCTTGTCCCCAGAGAATTGAGTAAGACTTCTGGAAAGCTTATAGGGCACTAGATCACTTTTCTCCAAGCAGAGTGAAGAGAAAATGGCCCAAATCCCTGGTAAATGAGCTATCTATTTCTTCAGGATAGATCAGGTCAAGGTCAGAGAGAGGCATAGGAAGAAGTGGGTGGTGGATATTGGCTTTCTCTTTCCTGTGGTAGGTGCTGTGACCTTTCAAAGGCAGGGGCAAAAAAAGCCTGGGCTATTTCAACTCACTTGTAGGGATCAACAAGTTCCTCAGTCACGTAATTAAGAAAGTTCCAGCCTCCATAAGCAAAGGAGCCTTGAAGGAAAGCCAGTGCAATGAGGCCAATGTCGGGTTCCTGGAAATTTTCAAATGCATTCTTTGGCTCCAGCCAAAAGTACTCTCCTGTGGATGCAAAGGGTAGAAGAACACTCAGAGAAAGAGACAGGTTGGATCCAAGAGCACCTGGATGGCACTTTTGTCTCTGCCCTGTCCTGCAGCTTTCTTGACTCCTGGGAACCCCATACATTGGAGGAGAGAGACTCAAGGGTGATAAAGGTCCCAGAACCTCCAAGAACTTAATTATCACAAGTCTATTTGTAGGTAAAGCTTTAAAGTACAGTTCTGAATTTTTTTTTGTTTGTTTTTTCGGTCCACACCTGTTTGATGCTCAGGGGTTACTCCTGGCTAAGCGCTCAGAAATTGCCCCTGGCTTGGGGGGACCATATGGGACACCGGGGGGATCGAACCACAGTCCTTCCTTGGCTAGCGCTTGCAAGGCAGACACCTTACCTCTAGAGCCACCTTGCCGGGCCCCATAGTTTCTGAATTTTATTTTTTTTGTGGAGGTGGGAAAATCATACTTGGTTAAGAGTTCATTCTTGGTGGTGCTTGATGCAGGGATCAAATGTGGGTCTTTTGCACCAAAGGTTGTGCTCCAGTCCTCTCGGCTATCTCCTGGTCCCACTTTTTATTTATTCTTTGCATGGAGTAGTTGACTGCTGTGGAGCTATACCAGGGCAATACTCAGGGGGACCATGTGGTGTCAGTTATAGAATTGCAGCCTTCTCACATGCAAGACATGTGGATATACCATTTGAGTCACCTCCCTACCCCCTGAATAATTCTTCACAAAACACAAAGTTACTTGCAAGTAGAAGGTCACAAGAGATCGGAACTGGCTGACTGGGCCTGGGGAATGCAGAATTAAACCCATTAGCAGTCTCCTGACCATCTTTTAAGTTTGAATTTGTTTTTGTTTTTTTTTATATGGGGGATTTGGGTCTCACACCCAGTGGTGCTTAGGGCTCACTACTGGAAATGCTGGAGGGTGTGTGTGTAGGGGGGCACATATGCAGTTCCAGGAGATGAAAACTGGGTTTTGGCAGCATTCTCTGCAAGAGCCTTAGTCCCCTGTGCTTCATAATGTTTTTAATTTTTAATTATCACTGATTTTACCAAGGTTGTTTATGATAGTTATTTCAAGGTATAAAGGTTCAAACACAATTCCACCACCAGTGTGACCTTCCCTTCACCAGTGTCTCCAACTTTCCACCCACCTAGTCTGCCCCATTGCAGAAATAAACAAATTTACTTCAAATGATTTGTTATAACAAAGGCAAATGGGGGTCTGGAGTGATGGCACAGTGGTAGAGCGTTTGGTTTGCAAGTAGCAGACCTGGGATGGACCCAGGTTCGATCCTGGCATCCCATACGGTCCCCTAAGCCTGCCAGGAGTGATCTCTGAGCACAAAGCCAGGAGTAACCCCTGAGTGCTGCTGGGTGTATAAGGATCAACTTGAAAATTGCTATAGCTCTCCATAGTGTTACTAAAATCAGTTTCTAAGGATTTCCTGGGCTGCTGTTGGTGGTAGCTGAAACCTGCTCTCTCTCTCTCTCTCTCTCTCTCTCTCTCTCTCTCTCTCTCTCTCTCTGTCTTTCTTTCTTGTTTTTAGGCTCAGGGATCACCCCTGGCTATGCGCTCAGAAATCACTCTTAGCTTGGGGTCTATATGGAACACTGGGGGATCTAACCACGGTCCGTCCTGGGTCAGCCATATGCAAGGCAAATTGCTGCACCACTGCTCTGGCCCCTGCTTGGTAGATTTCTTTTTCTTTTTCTTTCTTTTTTTTTTTTTTTTGGTTTTTGGGTCACACCGGCAGTGCTCAGGGGTTACTCCTGGCTTTATGCTCAGAAATCACTCCTTGGCAAGGCTCAGGGGACCATATGGGATGCCGGGACTTGAACTACCAACCTTCTGTATGCAAGGCAAGCACCTTACCTCCATGCTATCTCTCCAGCCCCTGCTTGGAAGATTTTTATGTAACATTCCCAGATGTCCTATTTTAGCACCTATGCTATCTTTCCCACCCTTACTAACCATCTTCCTTGATATATGGGTCTGTACATTTTCATGAATATAAAAATGAACAAGAGCAAAAAAAAAAAAAAAAATAAAACAAGCCCAGATACAAGCTTTTATAATGCTGATGGTTCAAGCAGATTCTGCTTGCTTTAGTCATTATGTTCTAAGTTTGTCTTCATAAGGAATGTGTTCAAGCTTCTCTTTCATGGGTTAGATTCCCTAATGGCTCGAGAGTCATCAGTCAGGAGGCTTTTCCATTGCCTTTCTAGTCCTCAACATAGTGTCCCCTCAGAGTAGAATAAACTCTCAAGAAATTTATTTTGGGGGCTACACCCAGCAGCGTTCAGGGGTTCCTCCTGGCTCTGCGCTCAGAAATCGCTCCTGGCAAGGTTGGAGGACTACATGGGATGCTGTGAATCTAAACCCGGGTCTGTCCTGAGTCGGCCACATGCAAGACAAATGCCTGACCACTGTGCTATCTCTCTGGCCCCTCAAGAAAGTTTCTAATGAGCTGTGGAGTAATAGCATACACTTGCCTCATTCGTCTGTGATCTAGCATAGAGCTTAGTAAGGGCTGGAGTTGGTGGCTCAAATGGTAAAGAGCTTGAGTGTTATGGGCCAGGCCCTGAATTCAATCCCCCCAACCCCATCTTGCCAAGCACCATCAGGCATGGCCCATAAACAATAGCAAAAAAGTAAATATGTTAATTTAAAAAGATTATCATGATCAGGGGAAATTATTGGGACCACATTGAGAGTTACTACTAATGAATTAGCATGGTTGATTTTACTTTAGGTGTAAATTCTGAAACATATTGTTGTGTATGTAAACATTTATGGGGACTATTATGTTACTGATCCTACCCTGATCGGTGATTGTGCCCTACTCTAGGGCATTCTGCCCCACCCTAGGGTGGTACCTTATCCCACCATTTGGGTGGGATCTGATTCTGGGGGATAAAAAACAAGGGGTCTGTGGAAGGCGAGAAGGCTTTTGGCTGGAACTGATGCTGAGGCTTTGGATTTCAGTCTTGTCCACCGAAATAAAGCTAATGGTTTCCACAAGACTGACTGACTTATGCGAGCTGTTTACCCGCCGCTTCACCTCAGAAGCGCCGGCTGAACAGGGGTGGCAGACGGTTTGCTCCGAGCTTGGAGGGAAGAAGACCTCATCCTCCATCCCTCCATCAGTCAACCTCTTCAGGGGCTGACTTGCAACACAATATAATCTGTTAAAGAACTTTAATCCACCAGGTGAAAATCAGGTATATCATAGAGCAGAAGAAGCTTATGCTTCTGGAATAACAGTCCAGGCACCCAACACAGCTCTCAGGTTTTGGGGGTGGGGGATACTCTCGGTTTGTGATTTGACTCTCTGGGAGGCAGTGACACTGGGCAAGACACCGTGGTGCCACGGGTCCCATGGAAACAAATACAGACTCAGACTTGGAACGGACCAAATCCAGTTGGGAATGTTGGCTGGAGCCCCAGGAATGTAGAGCTCTCTTGCAGATTATGAGAACTATAAAATGTATTTTATAATTAAAAAAAAAATCCCCTTTTCCACCTTTTAAGATTCAGACAAGATAGAGTCTAAGAGGAAAGAAGCATTGCTGGGGTTCTTTTGGACAAGAGAAAACTAAAACAGAAGGGTCCACATGGGAGCATTGAAAGTCTGCAAAGATGGGGCAGGGCTGGTGTTGAATAGACCTCCTTCCAAGAACCCATAGATAATGGGTTTGCTCTCTCTTTGTCATGCCAGTGTGGTCATTCAAGACACAGAACTCGGAAATCCCAGAGGTGTATACATGTGGGGAACATTTAAACCTAAGGGTATGATGGGTGGGTGGGAGCCCCCACTGTCCCCAGAATACTTACCTTTGCAGATCTGGCACAATCCCCATTATGATGATGAGACCGAGGGCCAGGAGCTTCCCAGCAGTAAAATGTCCTTGAACACGGGTGGCCCAGCGCACACTAGCACAGTTGACCCACGTGAGGCAGCACTGAATAAATACCACCAAACACATGCTTGCTGAGGACAACGGGACACATCAGCAGGAAGACTCCCTACTCCCTGGGGTGGGAATGTAGGACAAGGCAAGCCCACAAGCAAGGCCCATGTACTTATGCCTTGGCTAGGTTAATAGGTTACAAATAGGGACTATGTGTTGCAAATTAGAGCATGTCAGAGCTGGTCTTAATCAGGGCTAGAAGCCAGAAGTAGACCTGTAAGAATTGGCACTGGCTTTGGCAGGTGAAAATTTGCACTGGAGGAGAGCCCATGTGCAGAGTATATCATTTTTCATTACTACATGTCACTTTCCTGAGCTTGATTTAGGGGAAATAGAGGTCCAGGAAAATTTGCTATTAACATTTACTACAGTTTAACAGTCACTTGATAAAACTATTTTCTGAAAGTACATTGATGAGATTTGGCCAATTACTACTTAGTTATTTAATCACTACACTCTGGGTAGAACAATTCTTTTTTGTTGTTGTTGTTGTTTTGTTTATTGGGGCCACACCCAGTGATGTTCAGGGGCTACTCCTGGCTATGCACTCAGAAATCGCCCCTTAGTCTTGGCTCTGCACTCAAAAATTGCTCCTGGCAGGCGCGGGGGACCATATGGGATGCTGGGATACCAACCACTGTCCGTCCTGAATCAGCTGTGTACAAGGCAAATGCCCTACTGCTGTGCTTTCTGGCCCCTGTCAAGATGTTTTTGAGTGAACTATGGTCATCCAAGTGAGATTTTTATTTCTCTAGAGTAAATAAAACACCCAGAAGTGAGATTCTGAATCCCAAGGTAAATCTGAGAAACTTTCTGAAAAACTGCCAGTTTTTCTCCCATGATGACATGGCCACTATGTGTGCAGTACACCAGCATGGCAGCCAGGTATAGCCACTTGCTTCCTAACCGGCACCTGGAGTTGTTGTCTACAAAGTTCTATCTTGCTGGAGCAATAACACAGCAGTAAAACACTTGGTTTGCACGCAGTTAATCCAGGTTCAATCCCTAGCAAAACAATGGTCCCTTAAGCCCTGCCAGGAGTGAACCTTGAGTGAAGAGACAGGAATAAGGCTAAGCACTACAGGGTGTGTAGCCTCCCCCAAACAAACAAATAAAAGCCAATGTCCATCTGTACTAAGACCTGTACAGTAGAATGTTATTGTGATTTTTTTCCCATCCCTCATTATGAAGTTTTGATGTGACTAACACACTACGCATAGCAACTTATTTGCTGCCATCCCATGGGGCCTGGCGGTGGCGCAAGAGGTAAGGTGCCTGCCTTGCCTGCGCTAGCCTTGGACAGACCACAGTTCGATCCCCCGGTGTCTCATATGGTCCCCCAAGCCAGGAGCAACTTCTGAGTGCGTAGCCAGGAGTAACCCCTGAGCGTTACCGGGTGTGGCACAAAAACCAAAAAGAAAAAAAAAATTATTTGCTGCCATCCCTGGATCTCCCAAATAAAAAGTACAGGTTCTTTCATATAGCCTCTTGCTTATGAGTCATCAGTTCCCTTGATCTAACAATGTGGATGTGACTGACATATGCTGAAGGGATGCTCAGAAGGGCTCCACCTTATAGCCACCTTCCTAAAGTCTGCTGTTTTAACACCTGCTGCCCTGCAGCTATTGGCAACCAGATATTTGAAAACTATTACTCACAGAGCATGAGAGACCTATGCTGCCGGAATACTTCTCATTTCCTCCTGGCTAGTAAACACTTGAAAACAAACAGGGAAAGGTTCAATACCTTGCTTCCTCTTCCCCTAAAATGGTGACCAGGGTGATCCTAAGTCCTTCAGGAGGCTAAGTCATGAGCGCAAGACCAAAGGGCTGGGACCCAGTGTGAGTTCTACGTGTTACACGAGTCCTGGATTTTCACACCTGGCACACATACACCCATGTGAGCACTTGCACAAACACAACCATCAGTGGTGAAGTTCTAGGTCAGTATCTGTAAGGAATCTGCTTAAATACTACCTCTAGCTTTACTCAAGGGTAAGTGGCTCATCTTGAATTAATCCTTTTCTCTTGCTAATAATCCCTTTAACCATAAAAATTTCCCATTTTAGGGGCAGAGCGGTAAGGCAGTTGCCTTACTGAGTGCTGAGTGTTAGATGGGATTCACAGTATAGAGCAAATCAGACCTCAAATTCTCCTGTTAGTTTCCTTTTTGTGAGGGGTGGGGTTCCTCGGCAATGTTGGGGACCAGAATGGCCACCCTATGCAAGGCAGGCATATGCATTGGACTCTTTTTCTCTAGTCTAATAACTCCCCAGTAAAATAACCCACAGCAGAATTGAACCTCTCTCAGCAATGCTCATTGATAGTTCATAGGTTTGGGTCTGTGGTCTGGTCCACAGTGTACTGCTCAGTTTACAGTGCTCAGTATCATCAGGGTTATTATACTCAAGGTTAAGAAGGTGGGAGGAGGGAGGAGAGATAGCACAGTGGTTTGGCATTTGCCTTGCATACGGCTGGCTCGGGAGGGACCTGGTTTGATTCCTGACATCCTATATAGTCCCCCAGCCTGCTAAGGGCGATTTCTGAGTGCAGAGTCAAGTGACCCCTGACACCACTCGGTATGTCCCAAAGGCCAATCAATCAATCAAGTTTAAAAAAAAAAGAAGGTAAAGGAGGAGACAGTGCTGAGTATTGAACACTTAGTGCCATACATGCTAGGTACAAACTTTACTACTGTCAGCCATTTCCCCGATCCCCAATTTCCTACCTTAGCAGCTTCCCAGTTTTCTAGCTTGGGGACCATGCAGTGCCAGGGATCAACTCCAGGCTCTTACATGCAAAGCTGTGCTTCAGTCTTCAAGAATTTCCCTTGGGGCCGGGCGGTGGCGCTGGAGGTAAGGTGCCTGCCTTGCCTGCGCTAGCCTAGGATGGACCGCGGTTCGATCCCCCGGCATCCCATATGGTCCCCCAAGAAGCCAGGAGCAACTTCTGAGCGCATAGCCAGCAGTAACCCCTGAGCGTCACAGGGTGTGGCCCAAAAACCAAAAAAAAAAAAAAAAAAAAAAAAAAAAAAAAAGAATTTCCCTTGCCTAAGTTTCCCTTTTTTGGAGGAAGAAATGTCATACCCTGTGATGCTCAGGGCTTATTCTGGGCTCTTTGTTAAGAGATCACTCCTGGCAGGGCTCAGGGGACCATATGAGGTTCCAGGATTGAACCAAAACCAGCCACATGCAAGACAAGTGTCCTAATCCTGTACTCTCTTCAGCCGAGTCTCCTTTCTGAAAGCACCCACAATTCACGAGGTTCTCCTCAAACTCCACTAAATTCACACAAACACTCGATTGTTATATCCAAAGATCATGCCTAACCTCTTTACTTTACTTTTACTTTGATTGTCCAAGTATTTTCTTTCTCTCTCTCTCTCTCTCTCTCTCTCTCTCTCTCTCTCTCTCTCTCTCTCTCTCTCTCTCTCTCTCTCTCTCTCTCTCTCTCTCTCTCTCTCTCTCTCTCTCTCTCTCTCTCTCTCTCTCTCTCTCTCTCTCTCTCTCTCTCTCTCTCTCTCTCTCTCTCTCTCTCTCTCTCTCTCTCTCTCTCTCTCTCTCTCTCTCTCTCTCTCTCTCTTCTCTCTTTCTGCCAGACCCGGCAGTGCTCAGGGGTGAGTCCTGGCTGTCTGCTCAGAAATAGCTCCTGGCAGGCACGGGGGACCATATGGGACACCGGGATTCGAACCAACCACCTTTGGTCCTGGATCGGCTGCTTGCCAGGCAAACACCACTGTGCTATCTCTCCGGGCCCTGTCCAAGTATTTTCTAACCTTACTTGAGTTTCAGGATATTTCAGCAAAGAACCTGACACGATTCTCTACTTTTGACCTGTAACCTTCTTCCCTGACTCTACCTGGCAAACTTCCATCTTTCAAGAACCAGTTCAAATGTCACCTGTTCCATGCATTTGATTGGACTTATTTTTTGACCAAGTGCCTGGCAGTTCAGATCTCTCAGCCATGCTTTATGTATAAGAAATAAAATTTGTGGGCCCAGAGAGATAGCACAGCGGCGTTTGCCTTGCAAGCAGCCGATCCAGGACCAAAGGTGGTTGGTTCGAATCCCGGTGTCCCATATGGTCTCCCGTGCCTGCCAGGAGCTATTTCTGAGCAGACAGCCAGGAGTCACCCCTGAGCACCGCCAGGTGTGGTCCAAAAACAAAAAACAAACAAACAAAAAGAAATGAAGTTTGTTCCTCCCCTCTACTCACAGACAGTGAGTATTTTTTTTTTCTTTGCTTTTTTTTGGGGGGCCACACTCATTTGATGATCAGGGGTTACTCCTGGCTATGCGCTCAGAAATCACCCCTGGCTTGGGGGGACACGGGGGGGGGGGGGATCGAACCGAGGTCCGTCCTATGATAGCTAGCGCTTACAAGGCAGACACCTTACCTCTAGCACCACCATCCCGGCCCCTTTTCTTTGCTTTCTAATCCTAATAGTCATTATTACTTGCAAGGGGGGTGTGAGCTGAGAAAGCTTAGGCTACTGGGATTCAAAGATCAGGATTCCCAAAGCATTCAGGCTTAAGCATTTACTGTCTGCATTTTAAGGACCTCCCACCCCACCCCCATCTTCTCGCAGGAGGAGGGCAGGAATTGAGTTTTCTCCCACGTGTTTTTTTGGGTCACAACTGGCAGTGATCAGAAATCGCTCCTGGCACACTAAGGGGACCATATGGGATGCTGGGATTTGAACTGGGGTCCATCCTGTGTTGGCCATATGCAAGGCAAATACCTTACCACTGTGCTATCACTTCAGCCCCTATATGTTTCGAATTCTAATGCATGGCCTGGCATCTGGCAAGCAGTAGGTGTTTAAAAATAACCCAAGTATAACTGTGTATGGCCAAAAACAAACTGAAAAATGAAGACACTCTTGCTTTTTCATGGAGAAACTGTTATCCAAGATGCTATCATAACAGGAGAATCCCAGAAGGATTTGAAGTAGCCAGTAGGGACTATACAAAGAAGTTCTAGATGAGCTGAAATATCCTGATAAATACATTTTGGGTTTATCTTTTTCAGTGGAGTATTTCAGTATCAAGTGCTACCTGCCTGGTGACATTTATCAATCACTTACAAGCAACTGAGTGCCCTGAGGCTTAGCTTCCAAACTCACCCCCCCACCCTTCAGACACAAGGCAGATGACTAAAGCATAAAAGAGATTGACTTATGAAAGGAAGGAATATTAGCAAGCAAAACCCCTGAGGCTCAGGCACCTAAGGATTACAGAATGAGGAAGGGATCAATATCTCAAAGAATATGATCAGCTAAGGGGCTGAGAGGTCAGTCCTGGAAGGCTACCAGAAAGGGGAAATGAAGACAGTGGGGGACATTTCAGGGAGTGGCTGGGACAGCTCAAGACACTCTTCCTCTAGGTAATGGAATGTAAGATAGGAAAATAATCTCCTTAGGAGAAGGAACTTTGTCAACAGCCACAAAGATACCTTGAAATCCCCAGGGGACAAACTGTCAGACAAACACATAGGGGGTTCTTATGTGCAGTGCACGCTTATCTTCACAGCTTCTCAAGACCCTGGTCCTGTTTTAATATTTGACTTTCCACTTTAAGGAATCTTTTAAAACAAAAGGAGAAATTCTGAGAATGAGGTGAGGAGACAGTCTGCCTGAGACACTAATCTCCTGGGACAATGGTCGCAGGCTGGCTGACTACCTTCAGTGAACTGGCTTACTCAGCAGGAAGGCAGGCAGTGAAAATACCTTCTCCAGGGCTGAACAAAGACCCTGCCCTACACCCACACAGTGTGGTAACTTACCCAGTGCTGCTTCCAGCTCTCTGTCCCCTCCCTCTGACTACCAGACCCCAAATCCTATGAGATGCAGGATGTGATATGATGCCCACAGAAGTCAAAAGTAAATGGGGAGCCAGTAGCTGCTACAGCTGGAAACCTAAGTGTTTCTCCTTCATCTGTTCAACGACACACCATCTACAATGGGCAGACACAGATTTGTGTGCCAGGCATTCTGTTAGCTGAGAGACAGAGCCCTGGCTCAGGAAGCGGGCAGGAGGGGCTGAGTCAAATGACAATGGTCGAACAATATGATGGCAGTGCCTTCTGGAAGTGAGCAACTGCCTGAGACAAGTCCTAAGGCACCCAGGGGAGCCAAGAGTAACTGATGCAGCCTATGCTGGAGGCCTCTATAGCAAGAGTCTGATTATGCCTAAATTAAAAAGACTAAGGCTGGGCCAGAGTGAGGAGCTATAACACAGTGGGTAGGGCATCTGCCTCGCACGGGGCAGGCCCGGGGACAGACCCAGGTTCAATCCTCGGCATCCCATGTGGTCCCCCCTAACAGGAGTGATTTCTGAGCACAGAGTGAGGAGTAACCCAAGTGCCTCCAGTGTGGCCAAAAAACAAACAAACAAAAGAAGGCTAAGGCTTAAGTCTGCAGTGATAGTACAGTGGGTAGGTACTAGCTTTGCACACAGTTGATCAGGATTTGATTTCTTGGCACCCTTGAGCCTACCAGGAGTGATCTGAGTGCAAAGCCAGGAGTAAGCCCTGAGCATAGAACAGCAGGTTGGGATCCTACCACCCAAAAAGGGGAGGATAAGCTAGGCTTATTAATAAACCTTTATTAATAAACTAAGGCTTATTAAAAAACAAAACAGGGGCTGGAGAGATAGCATGGAGGTAAGGCGTTTGCCTTTCATGTAGAAGGTCATCGGTTAGAATCCCGGAGTCCCATATGGTCCCCCATGCCTACCAGGAGCAATTTCTGAGCATGGAACCTGGAGTAACAACCCCTGAGAGCTGCTGGGTGTGACCCAAAAACCACACACACACACACAAAAAAAACAAAAACAAAAAAACAAAGGGGCCAGAACAATAGCACAGTGGTAGGGTTTTTGCCTTGCATACAGCCAACCCAGGACGAATGGTGGTTCGATCCTTGACATCCCATACAGTCCCCCAGGTCTTCCAGGAGCGATTTCTGAGTGCAGAGCTAGGAATAACCTTTGAGCGCCACCAGGTGTGACCCAAAAACCAAAAATCAAAACCGAAACCAAAACCCTGAGGCCATGTTCTGCATGTAGCTGACCGAGGTTGTTTCCAGCATCTCATATGGTTCCCCCAAACCCCACCAGGAATGATCCCTAAACTCTGAGCCAGAAGTAAGCCCTGAATATCACTGGGTGTGGACCCTCCTCCCAACCAAATCCAGGGATTAAGATTTACCTTGCATACACCCAACCCCAGTTCAAATTCCCAACACCAAACAGTTCCCCCTGAGCAGAGCCAGGAATTAGCCCTGAGTACAACAGATGAGATAGTACAGGAGGTAAAGTCCTTGCTTTGCATATGACCACTCGAGTCAACTCTAGTTCAGTTCTCAGCACTGCCAAGGATGACTCCTAAGCACAAAGCCAAGAAGTCTCCAAGTGCTACTGAACCCTAAACCTCTCTTACAATACCACCCCACTTAAACAGTGGTCCTCAAGTGGAGTCACTTATGCCAAGACTACACTATAATCAACAGATACACATGAGGGGGAGGTCTCCCTAGAAGAATACCACTGATTTATGCAGATTCTTGAGGGACCACACATGCTGAGGTCTGAACTAGGGGCGTCTGCATGCCAGACAGGAAGCTATCTTTCCAGCCTCCAAAGCAATGATAAATTTTGATAAATGATAAATGATAAATTGTAGTTTCAATGAAGAATTGATTGGTTCCAGTCAATCAGAGGTTATCTGTCACATCACCTTGCCTTCCCCTATGAAGTCACCTGCCTGCAATGTTTTTCCCTTTGGTCCATAAAACCTAGATGTATCCTCTTTCTGATGAAAACCTTTCCAATTTAAATTAGCTATGCAAGATCATGCCCCAAGTTGTGAATCACTGAATAAAGCCTTTTAAAGAGATCTTTAAAAGTAGATTTGGAGGCCTGGAGAGATAGCACAGTGGTGTTTCCCTTGCAAGCAACCGACCCAGGACCTAAGGTGGTTGGTTTGAATCCCGGTGTTTCATATGGCCCCCGTGCCTGCCAGGAGCTATTTCTGAGCAGACAGCCAGGAGTAACCCCTGAGCACCGCCGGGTGTGGCTCAAAATACACACAAACACACCAAAAAAAAAAAAAAAAAGTAAATTTGGGGGAGGAGGGGGCAAAAAAAAGGTAGATTCAGAATGCTTTGTTTTTTTTGGGGGGGGGGGATCACACCCAGCAGCACTCAGGGGTTACTTCTGGCTCTATGCTCAGAAATCGCTCCTGGCAGGCTCGGGGAACCATATGGGATGTCAGGATTCGAACCAATGATCTTCTGCATGAAAGGAAAACACCTTACCTCCATGCTATCTCTCCGGCCCCAAGATTTGGAATGTTTTAAAACAATGCTGGTTCTTGGGGCCAGAGCAATATCACAGAGGGAGGTGTTTGCCTTGCATATAGCCAACCCTGGACGCATCCAGGTTTGATCTCTGACATCCCATATGGTCCCCTGAGTCTGCCAGGAGCGATTTCTAAGCATAGAACAAGGAGTAACTCCTGAGCACCATTGGGTCTGCTGATCACCCGCTCCCCCCCCAAAATGCCCTGTTCTTGTTTCCTGCTAACTGGCTGTGGGGGTTGAGTTCTGTTTCTCTAGAGACCCTTGCAGAATCCCATATTTGTCTGTATTTCTTGAGCATGTTCTCTTTCTCTTCTATTACCTAACTGTTCCCTGGATTAGAAAAAAAGACTATCAAGGTGAAAGTGACTATCAAGATGCTCAAGTCAGCAGTGGGTTATTTAATCTGCCAGTTTGAAAAACTCAAGGTCAAGGTGACAGAGGTGCCTTAAGGAGGGCAAGCAGGAAGGAACTAAGAACCCAGTGATTACAGGGCCTGCCAGGAACCCAGGGCCTGAGCTGCCAAGTAGAAGTAGGTTCAAAGCCTGTAGCCTCTATTGACCCATGAGCTGTAGATCCAGTCATTGTGCTCAAAGCTGAGGTATCTCTACCCCCACCCCCATCCTCAGACTTAGTTTCCCAGGGGAATCACAGTCACCTTTCCTTCACTTCTCTCCTTGGACAACACTATCAGAACTCCTGGGGCCTGAAGAATGGCAATCCCAAAGATGTCAACATCCTGATCTTGGGCATGCTACCTTTCCTGACAAAGGGAAGTTTGCCAATGTAATTAACTTTGAGGTTCTGAGGTATAGAAATTATTTTGGATTATAGGAGTAGCCCAGATAATCACAAGAATCCCTTTTTAGAGGAGAGGACCAGTGAGAGGAAAGGAGATTTGATGAAGAAATAGGTCATAGAGCTGATGAAATGAGGATGGAGGCTTTAAAGGCAAAGGGAAATTGTGGCTAGGAAATAGAGATCTGTAAAAAGTAGATGCAGCCAGGAAATAGTTCACCCTAGAGCTTTGGGAAGGAACAAAGCATGGCTGACAAATTACATGCAGAGCTTCGTGGTTGTCAGAACCCTAACAGCAGGTGTCTGTTGTTTTTAAGCTACTGTTGGTGTTTTGTTAGAGCAGCTGAGATCTCACAGGATCCAAGAGAGCAGGGATCCCCGGTGCCCTTAAGAGAAAAACTCTAAAAGAACCTCTAGCTATACACTTTGTAGGACCTGATCAGAGGGAAGCAGGAACGCTCCACAAAAGGACAGTGCACTTAAGGTCACCAATAAACTGACCTAGTTGGCAAGTGTCCACACCATATGACACCAGCCAATTCTTCCACACCCCCTGGGAATCCTACACCCAGAATGCTGCCTCCTCTCCTGGTAATTCAAACTGAGCAGAAGAAACAGGCTAGTCCCTCTATCACTCTTGATGGGCTTCTTCTTTCTTCCCAGTTAAAGGGAAATTCAGGTCAAAAGGCTCTTCCAATCTGTCCTGCAGCCAACCCCAGGCTCTCCCCATACACATCAGTCACCCAGATGCATGCACACTGTCTCCAGAGTTGTCATTTTGTCAGTGGGAAGTTGACTCCCTAAGTTTACTAACCAAAGTGGGCAATCAAAGCCATAGAATAAGTCAAGGGGGAGTCAAGATACAAACTGTCTCAGAGTCCTAGAGTCTCAGAGGGAAATGGCAGTTGTATGAAGTGACTGCAGTAGGCAGCAGGACATGCTCTGCAGCTCCCACTCTTAAGATTGTTCTCAGTAGGGACACAAGAACTCAACACAATAGAGGTGAGACATGCAGACAGGGTTCAAGGATTACAAATAATGGAAGGAGCAACAGTTCTGGTACAGTTCACCTTCAGTCTAAAAATAGTTAAAGAAATACATTCTAGGGGCCGGAAGATATCATGGAGGTAAGGCGTTTGCCTTGCAGACAGAAGGACGGTGGTTCGAATCCCAGCATCCCATATGGTCCCCTAAGCCTGCCAGGAGCGATTTCTGAGCATAAAGTCAGGAGTAACCCCGGAGCACGGCCAGGTGTGACCCCCCAAAAAAAAGCAAAAAAAAAAAAAACAACATTCTAGACAAACAGGTAAGTGAAGCAATCTAAAATGAATTACTCTGTAGGGCACAGCAGATGGGGTTTGGGGTCTGGCACCACATCCATAGTCTGAACCTAGAGCTGGGAGTAAGTAAGCCCTGAGCACTGCTGAGCATTGCTCCAAAACAAACCAAAAAAAAAAAAAAAAAAGGAGGAAAAAGGAAAGAAGTGGTGGAGGAGGAAGGAAGGAACCACATTTTTTTTTTTGTTTTTGTTTTTGTTTTTGGGTCATACCCGGCAGTACTCAGGAGTTACTCCTGGCTCTACGCTCAGAAATCGACCCTGGCAGGCTCGGGGGACCATATGGGATGCCAGGATTTGAACCACCGTTCTTTCGCATGCAAGGCAAATGCCTTACCTCCAAGCTATCTCTCTGGCCCCAGGTACCACATTTTAAAAGTGATCAGACTTATAAGCATCAGCTCGTAAATAAATCTTCACTTGATGAGTCTGAAAGCAGGATTTGGGATTTGTAGGTGGTAGTGACGCCCTGTAATGTACTTTTGGGAGATAGTAATAATAAAAACTTAAGCAGGCTGGGGGCCAGAGAGATAGCATGGAGGTAAGGCGTTTGCCTTTCATGCAGGAGGTCATCAGTTCGAATCCCGGCGCCCCATATGGTCCCCCGTGCCTGCCAGGAGCAATTTCTGAGCCTGGAGCCAGGAATAACCCCTGAGCACTGCCGGGTGTGACCCAAAAACCAAAACCAAAAAAAAAAACCAACAAAACAAAAACTTAAGCAGGGGGCCGGAGAGATAGCATAGCACAGCGGTGTTTGCCTTGCAAGTAGCTGATGTAGGACCTAAGGTGGTTGGTTCAAATCCCGGCGTCTCATATGGTCCCCCGTGCCTGCCAGGAGCTATTTCTGAGCAGATAGCCAGGAGTAACCCCTGCGCACTGCCAGGTGTGGCCCAAAAACAAAAACAAAAACAAAAACAAAAACAAAAACAACTTAAGCAGGGCTGGAGTGATAGCACTGAGGGTAGGGCATTTGCCTTGCACATGCCCAACCGGAGTTTGAGCCTCTCCCATATAGTCTCCCACGCATGTCAGGTATAATTTTTGTTTTTGTTTTTGGATCACACACGGCAGCATTCAGGGGTTACTCCTGGCTCTGCGCTCAGAAATCGCTCCTGGCAGGCTCTGGGGACCATATAGGATGCTGGAATTTGAAACAACGTCCTTCTGCATGCAAGACAAACGCCCTACGTCCATGCTATCTTTCCAGCCCCTCAGGCATAATTTTGGAATGCCACTGGGTATAGCCCAAACACCCTGCCTTCAAAAAATAAAAGAAAAAAACTTAAGCAAAGACTTCCTAGTCCTTAAGTAGCCCACAGGCATAAAATAAAAACCCCATCCTTTGACAAATTGCTAAAGAGAAACTGAGGTACTGCCCAGATCCAGAAATTTAAGGACCCCACCCAGAGAAGGGTGACTTGTTAGAGAAGTTACAAAAGAATCCCTGAGATTATGAGAACACTATTAACAGTGCAAGGATTTTGAAGAACTTAATCCAGATTAATTTTTATGTATGCAAAACTGTAGAAAAATCCATTCGGAAGAACTGTTTCTTTCTTTCAAAATTTTGGAGGGGTCAGCATACACAGCTGTGCTTAGGGCTTACTCCAGGATCTGCATTCAGGGATCTTTTATGGCAAGGCTGAGGGACCATATGGGATTCAATCCCGACATCCCCTGGCTATTGGAACTGTTTTAAAAACTCCTTCCAACAGTCACTCAGACTTGCACTTGAAGTCCATGTTCTCCCTTGATCATATATCACTTGTTATGACTTTCTTTGCTGCCCATGTTCTGTCTTGAACACACTTATTATCCCCCTCTCTCCTTACATCTTTCCAAAATGTTGCTTCACCATTTCACCTCTTGAAATAAATCCTTCACTGTGAGGGAAAGGTGATGGACCACAATGCCTGTGCTGAGGTTGGGACTGTCCTGTCCTAGGCCCGGATTTCTTTTTTTTTTTTGTTTTGTTTTTGGGCCACACCCGGCGTTGCTCAGGGGTTACTCCTGGCTGTCTGCTCAGAAATATCTCCTGGCAGGCATGGGGGGACCATATGGGACACCGGGATTCGAACCAACCACCTTTGGTCCTGGATCGGCTGCTTGCAAGGCAAACGCCGCTGTGCTATCTCTCCGGGCCGGCCCGGATTTCTTTCTGAGCCTTGGATGGGTCAAGCAGAGAGGTGGAAATACATTTTCTTCACTCTACCTCCCTCGCTCTCCACTTTACAAACCAACAGCAACAGAGCTGGGGGGTTTTCAGTCTTTGTGACTACACGAATCAGCACAATTATTTCCCTCTCAGCTCTTCAGAGGGGAGCCTAGTTATTATGCAAAGGGCCATGTAAGTTTTTAATGTCTTCTTTGGAATCTAGAGCAAGCAAGCAGGGCTCAGAATGAGCACATACTTTACAGGTGGGAACCAGGGTTAGCTCCTCAGCACCACATGGTCCCCAGGAAAGAGTGCTCCATGATCAATCACTGAGCAGAAAATAGCCCCTAAACACCATTAGGCACCCAACATTACATGGGGTGGGACTGGAACGATTAGCACAGCAGATAGGGCATTCGCCATGCACACAGCCAACCTGGATTCCATCCCCAGCATCACATATGGCCTCTCAAGCCTGTCAGGGGTGATTTCTTGTGGGGTAGCACACAAAGCAGCACTAAGGAGTTACTCCTAGCTCTGTGGTCAAAAATTACTCCTGGTAGGCTCGGGGGACCATATGAGATGCCCAAGTCTGTCCTGGGTTGGTTGCTTGCAAGGCAAATGCCCTACTGCTATGCTATCTCTCTGGCCCCTGGCTCCTATATTGTACAAGGGTCAATTATGCTTATCATTCTTTCTCCTCTTGCTTGTCCGATGCTCTCTCATGCCAGCTCCTTGAGTCTTGTCACCCACTCCTGCTGACTTGGCCCATCCCATGCTGCCTTTAGGGCAGCAGGAAGTCAGAGACACTAGCATAGCAAGAGGGAGATAGATGATGTTCCTCAGAACTCAAATGTTTGTCTACTTGTCCTTCCTAGGCTTGGACAGAGACTACAGGGAGGTGCTTTCCCTGCCTGTTTTGGCTTCCTCCCCCATAGCACTATCATCTGCTTCCCTGAAAACCTGAAATGCCAGTTGGATTTCTTGGTCCTCCTAGCTTGCACATTACTCAGGAGTGGGCTGAAAGCAACTGGGATAGGCATATTTTTCTTTTCAGCATATCCAGAACAAGGTCTGTCTTGGTCTTTTCCCAGGGGATGAGGGGGAGAAACCAGCTATGAGAAAGATGTCCAGATTCACCCAATTCCATAAACACAGATGGTGAAGAAGAATTGGAGAAAGGATGAGCATTTGAATGACAGAGGAGGAAAGCAGAGGAGGGAGGCGAGAATGCTGATGAGTGGAAGAGGGCATGCTGGGGGAAGTCTTCCAAGCCAGATCCAGAAAGAAGGCCAGAGAAAAAAGAGGAATGTACTCAACAGACAGCTGCTGAAAAGGCAGGCGAGTGACGCCACTTTACACCCTGTTTCTTTCCAGAACTTCAAAATAAGTTCCAGGGATGGCTCTGGCTCTCTGAAGTGGCTAGAAATTGCATCAGTGTGCATGCATTGGCATGCACTGGTGACCGGGTCTCACCTGCACTGGAGGCCACACTCCACGTGGTGGCTCATCAGCTTCCCTGGGACCTGGAGCCAGAGAGGAAGGACATGCCCTCCTACTGGCCCTTGGAGAACCCGGGGAGCCAACTGAGGGTGTGGCAGTGCTGTGCCCTGTGATAGACTGCACAAGGTCGTTGGAAGGAGTTTAGCACGTGTTCCTAATTGTGGAAAAGCAGCTCCAGGTTGGCCTTGCCCCACCTCAGCCTTTCCAAATCTAGGAGGGAACCATCACCCAATGCCAAAACTCAGATAGGCAAAGAAAACACCAACCCTGATTGAGGTCTAAGACGCAGCTCTGATAAGCTTCCAGCTTTGCAGCCAGCCTGGCTCTACTTCCTGCTCCAACCTCAAAGAAATCCCTGCAGGGAAAACTGGGATGCAGTGAGAGGCCTCCAGCCCACTTCCTAGACAAATCATTCCCTGCTCTGGGAAGGCCCCAAAGCCCCAGGCCTCCGCCTACCTGAAACAAAGGTTCCTATTTGTGTGGATGTAAATATCTTGACTGATGAAAGCAAAAACATCAAAACAGAGCTATAGCAGAAAGAGAAAAAAAATATCAAAGCCATCCTTCCCGATAAAGTCAGCTTTGATCCCATCCTGGATGAGGGCCACAATGAGGCTTTGAAATTGGTCTTGCCTTGTCCTAACTTTCTACACTTCTCCAGGCCTTTTCAAATCCAAGCACTGAGGGTTTAGAACTCCAGAAGCCCCTCTGAGAAGAAGTGGTGCTAGGTCTTCCAGAAAGACCTATAAAGAAAAGGAGGTGTAGGAAAGGAAAGAAGAGGAACACAGAAAGGCCAGGAGGTGGTTTAGAGTCTGAACCACAGCTTTCCCCGGAAGGATTCGATGAAGTTCCAGCACACGCTGCCCCACCCCTGACCCTTCCCTCTCTTCCCCTTCCTTCTTCTCTGGGTACCTCCCAGCTAGTTGCCAGATTTGGACTTTCTGCTGAATCACCATTAAGTATTTAGTTCAGCCAAAAAGAGAGAGCCCAGCTCAGCGTTTCCCAAGAGCTGAGTAATTTTCTCTTTAGTATATGCTGAACATGATTCCTGAGATGGAGCAGAGAAGAGGAAAAATGAAGATACTGCCCCCCCACCCCCAATACACACATAATGGGAAGCCAGAAGAGAAAATACACTAGCCCTCTGTGGAACCTCTTATTCTACTCCTACTTATTCATGTTTTTTGTTGTTGTTGTTTTTTTTTTTTTGGGCCACACCCGTTTGATGCTCAGGGGTTACTCCTGGCTATGCGCTCAGAAATCGGCCCTGGCTTGGGGGACCATATGGGACGAAGGGAGATCGAACCGCTGTCCGCCTACGCTAGCGCTTGCAAGGCAGACACCTTACCTCTAGTGCCACCTTCCGGCCCCCATGTTTTTTGTTGTTTTTTTTTTTGTTTGGCTTGGTTTTTGGTTTTTGGGTCACACCCGGCAGCACTTGGGTTATTCCTGGTTCTGAGCTCAGAAGTTGCTTCTGGCAGGCTTGGGGGACCACATGGGATGCTGGGATTCGAACCAGGGCCTGTATTGACCATGTGCAAGGCAAATGCCTTACCGCTGTGCTATCGCTCCGGTCCCACTATTAATGTTTAATTAAACTTCATGCTCTAACTCTCAGGACTGATGTCTCCTGAGGCCCAGAAGGGGCCAGGTCTGTACAAACTAGCTCATCCCCCCATCACCCAGTCCTAGAGCATAGAATGTGTAAGGTCCATCTCTCTGAAGGCTTGTTTATCCATGGAGATCTAAGTCTGAAACCAATTCTCAAAGACCTGTTCAGTTAGGATCCTACTTACTTTAGGAGTAGCTTGTGCTTGTTGAAATCTCATTCTCCTTTCTTTCCTCTTTACTAGGAGGCCTCACTTCCTGTCTCATTCTGCATTTGGGGGTACAGTGACTGAGTTCTGGGGGTGCTATATTAAACACTTAATGGTTTTCCAGACACAGAACTGAGTGGTGCAGCACCTGCATGCCTTGCAAACCTGAAACCCAAAATTTAGTTTCTGGCATAACTGTACCTGTACAACCAATCATGTGATCTACCAAATGGTGGCCATTAGTGAAGTATGTGAGCACATAACAAGTGTGTGTTGACTCTATTATCTGTTATCACAGTGACAGCAAAGGGAAAGATAGGGGTGAAATTGAAAAACCAACCAACAAACAAAACAACATTCCACCAAGCACAGATAATGAGTGAATGAATAAACGATAGGCACTGGCCCTTGGGGAACCACCAAGTGATTTTTTTGAGATTCAGGGCAAAGTCCAGGAGATAATATAAGCATCTGAGTTGGTTTGGAAAAGTCAGCAAAATATTCTGCTCTAATGCAGGGGTATCCTCTGAGACCCCCGCTCTTTAGGCACCCACTGGAATATGTAAAAGCAGAAAGATAGTGAAGCCATGGTAATGTATGATGAGGACTATTGGAATGTACACAGTCCAAAGGCATGGAAACATGGAGATCTTTGACACAAAAGAACCATCTTTAAGGGCCAGAGCAATAGTACAGAGGTTAAAGCACTTATCTTAAACACAGCCAGCCCATGTTCAATCCTGATACCTCATATGGTTCCCCTATCCTTGCCAGGAGTGATCACTGGGTGCAGAGCCAGGAGTAAGCCCTCAGAGCATTGCCAAGTGTGGTCTCAAAAAACAAAATCAAGGGCCCGGAGAGATAGCACAGTGGCGTTTGCCTTGCAAGCAGCCGATCCAGAACCAAAGGTGGTTGGTTCGAATCCCGGTGTCCCATATGGTCCCCCGTGCCTGCCAGGAGCTATTTCTGAGCAGATAGCCAGGAGTAACCTCTGAGCAACGCCGGGTGTGGCCCAAAAAAAAAAAAAAAATCAAATGGCTAGAGAAATAGTACAGCGGTAGAGTGTTTGCCTTGCATGCAAGAGGATGCAGGAGGACGGTGGTTCGAATCCTGGCATCCCATATGGTCCCCCAAGCCTGCCAGGGGCGATTTCTGAGCATAGAGCCAGGAGTAGTCCCTGAGCGCTGCTGGGTGTGACCCCCCAAACAACAACAATACAACAAACAACCAAAAAAATTAATGTTGCCTGAAGAATAAAAACATATCTAAGAAACCACACCTGGCTCTTGTACACCTATTAAATCTTACCTGCAGTCATTTTGAAGCTGTCACAGAAGGTCAAAAGATATGTAATCAATCTCTCTCTCATATTTTGGACAATACCTGGTGGTGCTCAGGGGTTACTTCCTGCACTCAAAAATTATTCCTCGCCAGAGAGATAGCACAGCAGTAAGGCATTTGCCTTGCATGCAGAAGGTTCGTAGTTTGAATCCCGGCATCCCATATGGTCCCCCAAGCCTGCTGGGGGCAAGGCTTGGGGGACCATAGGGGATGCCAGGGGGACAGAACCTTGGTCCATCCTGGGTCAGCTGCGTGCAAGGCAAATGCCCTATCACTGAGCCACTGCTCGGCCCCCCATCTCTCTTTTTTTTTTTTTTTTTTTTTTTTTTGGTTTTTGGGCCACACCCAGCGGTGCTCAGGGGTTACTCCTGGCTGTCTGCTCAGAAATAGCTCCTGGCAGGCACGGGGGACCATATGGGACACCGGGATTCGAACCAACCACCTTTGGTCCTGGATCAGCTGCTTGCAAGGCAAACGCCGCATCTTGCCGCTGTGCTATCTCTCCGGGCCCCCCATCTCTCTTTTAAGTCACTTCCAGCAGTGCTCAGGGTTACTTCTGCCTCTGCACTCAGGAATTAATTATTCCTGGCAATGGCAATGCTCAGGGGATCTTACGGGATGCCAAGGATTGAACCTCAGCCCCTTCTTTTTTCTTTTTTTTTTTTTTTTTTTTTTTTTTTTTGGTTTTTGGGCCACACCCTGTGACGCTCAGGGGTTACTCCTGGTTATGCGCTCAGAAGTTGCTCCTGGCTTCTTGGGGGACCATATGGGACGCCGGGGGATCGAACCGCGGTCCGTCCTAGGTTAGCGCAGGCAAGGCAGGAACCTTACCTCCAGCGCCACCGCCCGGCCCCCCCCCTTCTTTTTTCTTGATCCTAGGTCTTTCAAAGCTCTTCCCTTGACTTAGCTGTTCTATTTTTGCTTGTCCAAGGGTCTGCGGATTTACAAGATTTGGGAGTTGCCTTGAGCACCCCAGCCTTTTGACTTTAAAGTTTTCTGTGCTGTACTAATCATTACATTGCAGTCATCCACAGTCTATCCTTGCTTTTACTTCTCCTATCAGCTCTGCATTGACAAACCTGCAGCATCACTCACTTTAGGTGCTCAATACAGTGAATAACCGATGGTCTTGTACTTTGTTTTTGAGGCAGTCCCTTTGTGGAGTTATTTTATTTTATTTATTTGATGTAATATTTATTTATTATATTATTATATTATATATTTATTTAATATTTATTATTATTCTTTTTGTTTTGCCTTTGTGCTACACTTGGAGGTGTTCAGAGGGTTCCTCCTGGTTCTGCACTCAGAAATCACATATGGCAATGCTCAGATCACACATGGCATGCCAATGAATGAATCAGAGTCAATTGCACACAAGGCAAGTGCCCTCCCTGCTGGACTATCACTCCAGTTCCTGTAGAGTAATTTTAATATTTTACTTATTTTGGGGTAGAAAGATTGTATAGCAAGTAGGGTGACTTCGGTTATTTCTTGTTGATTTGTTGGTTTTGTTTTAGATCTGGGGATTGAGCCCAGAGTTCAAGTATTCTACCACTGAGCTACAACCACAGTTCATTTTAGTCTTAAAGTAACAAAAAGGTGAAAAATGAGGGGCCGGAGGCTTACAGTTTTAGTCCACATGGCTGTCCCCGGGAGCCCCAGAGCTTTGGAATAAACCCACTTTGTTTTTGAAAAAAAAAAAAAAAAAAAAAAAAGTGCCGGAACGATAGCACAGCAGTAGGGTGTTTGCCTTGCACATGGCTGACCCAGGGACAGACCTGGGTTCAATCCCCGGCATCCATATGGCTCACCAAGCCAGGAGTGATTTCTGAGCGCATAGCCAGGAGTAATACCTGAGCATCACCAGGTGTGGCCAAAAAACAAAAACAAGAAAAATAAGGATACAAAGGGAACAGAGAGATGGCACAGGGTGGTTAAGGCACTTGTATAGTTAACAATTCTTCAATCCTCAACACTGCACAAGATCTCTTCGTTACTTCTTCTTTTTTGGGGGGTGGGGGTGGGGCTACACCCGTTTGAACCTCAGGGGTTACTCCTGGCTATGCGCTCAGAAATTGCCTCTGGCTTGAAGGGGACCATATGGGACACCAGGGGATTGAACCGAGATTCGTCCTAGGCTAGCGCTTGCAAGGCAGACACCTTACCTCTAGCACCTCTCCAGCCCCACCAAGAGTTACTTCTGAGCACAGAGTCAGGAATAGCCCAAAGCACTTCCAATTTATCCCAAAATAGGAGGAAAAAAAAGGGGGGGGGATTAAAAAAAAATAGAGGTCAGGGTGTGACTCATGTGGCAGGCACAGTTCCTTTCTTTTTTTTTTCCCCCCCACACCTTATGGCACTCCGGGGTTGATTACTCCTACCTTTGTGCTCAGAAATCGCTCCTGGCTGGGTTGGAAAACCATATGGGATGTCAGAGATGGATGCCAGGGATGAAACCCAGGTGAGCTGCATGTTGGAGTCCTGAATTTTTTTTTTTTTTTTTTTTTTGGGCCACACCCTGTAATGCTCAGGGGTTACTCCTGGCTATGTGCTCAGAAGTTGCTCCTGGCTTGGGGGACCATATGGGACACCGGGGGATCGAACCGCGGTCCGTCCAAGGCTAGCGCAGGCAAGGCAGGCACCTTACCTTTAGCGCCACCGCCCGGCCCCAGAGTCCTGAATTTTAATCAAAATGATGATAGTGTGTTTGGGAGCCTGGGGCCCCCAGGGCCATACCTAGTTGTGTTGGAATCTGGTCAGAGATTGAACCCAGGGCCTAGAGCATGCACTGCATGTGTTCTTTGAATTAATCCCTCCAGCTTTATAGTTATATTTGATTTGGGGGTTTTGTGTTTGTTTTTTGCATTACACCCAGGGTGCTCAGAACTTACTCCTTCACCTAAAGCTCCTTCTGGTCAGGAGCTTGGGAGATCATTTAGGGTACCAGGGCAAGACAAGTGTGCTACCTGGTAGCACTTGTGGAAAGTTATTCTCAGTGGGGCTTGAGGGACCATGTGGTGCCAGGAATCAAACTGGCATCAGCCACACACAAGACAAGTGCCTTAATCCTTATCTTACAACTTCTCCAGCCCTACATACGAAGAAGTTTGTATCAGAGAATGTAAAACCACAAAGGAACACGAATTGAGGTTAAGGGAGTTACAAATTAGGAATGACTGTTGAACTTTCCAATATCAAGGGACTAATTTGCAAGAAACTTGCAAAAACAACTCAGGAGTTTATCTATCGCAGCTTCCTGCACCAAGCACCTAGAAATTCTGTAGGGGAATAACAGAACAACTCAAGGTTAAAAAGAACATATGCAGGGGCATTCCCTTCCAAATTGCTCAAGGAAGGAGAAATAGGAAGCTCTGGAAAACCAACCTCTTAGGAATCTCAGTGACTAGAGAAAACCAGAGAGGAGGCAGTTCGTACCACCCAAACACACAGAACATTCCTCTTCCCTGGAGCTAGAAGGGAGGTGCAGCCTTTTCTAGTAAAAGACATTCAGGGAACAGTGAGGGTATGAGAAGAAAAAATTAATTCACATGCTTGACAGGTTCCCATCTCCAAATAATAAGGATAATTTCCACTGGGGGAAGAGAAGCAGCCCCCACCCCAAGTGAAATTCAGAAAAAAAAAGCACCAGTAGGAGAGTGCTGACAATCCCAGCTTCTTCTGTGTTTCTGGGACAACTTTGCTTAAACAGTTACAGTTACTTTTCTCTTCAGGGGATAGTTTCTAGCACCCCCCAGTGAATGTCTGAAACTAGGAGTAATACTGAATCCTATCTATAATATGCTTTTTTATACATAAATATCATATAAAATTTCACTTATAAGACATGAGAGGTCAGAGCGATAGAACAGCGGGTAGGGCGCTTGCCTTGCACGTGCTCGACCTGAGTTCAGTCACTGGCATCCCACATGGCCCCCTAAAAATGCCAAGAAGGAGTCCTAACCTATCAGTACGTGGTTTGCATAATCAAAGACATGAGTGATTGGATGCAATTTTTTGGGGGGAATTGCATATCTGGCTGTATTCAGGACTTACTTTTTTTTTTTTTTTTTTTGGTTTTTGGTTTTTGGGTCACACCCGGCAGTGCTCAGGGGTTACTCCTGGCTCTCTGCTCAGAAATAGCTCCTGGCAGGTACGGGGGACCATATGGGACACCGAGATTCGAATCAACCACCTTTGGTCCTGGATTGGCTGCTTGCAAGGCAAACGCCGCTGTGCTATCTCTCTGGGCCCAGGACTTACTTCTGAAGGTATTGAGGGAGTCGGGGATTGAACCTAGTTTGGCTGTGTGAAATGGGCCATATGAAATAGTACCCCCAGGAATTGAACCTGAGTTGGCTGTATGCAAGGTAAGAAACCTCCCTACCTGCTATACTATCTCTAGCTCCTGGAAGGGCTTTATTTTTGGGTGGGGGTGTGGACACTTGACAGTATTCAGGGCTTACTCCTGTTTGCTCAAGGAAAATTCCTGGCAGTGCTAGAGAAACCATATGGCGCACCAGGGATCCAACTGGGGTCAATGGCATGCAAGGTGTTTTTTCTGCTATGTTATTTCTATTATCCCCCAACTCCAGGGGGATCATAGAGAAAACCCATTGATCCTCAGGGTTTACTCATGGTTCTACATAGGGATCCCTCTTGTCAGGGCTCAGGAGACCATGTGAGTGCCATGACTGAACCTGTGTTAACTTTGTGCAAGGCAAGCACCTGTACTCTCTTTCTCTGGCCCCTTCCCAGTCTCCTTTACCTAAAAACATATCATCATTTACTTATTAAATAATAAAAAGAAAAAAGAATGAATGAATGATGGAAAAGGGGAAAGAATACGAGAAAGAATGAGAATTACTCAAGCAAGAAGGCACTAAATCAAAACTCAATTCTCACCCCCCTTCCTCCCACTGATACGCCAGCTCTGGAGGAGGGAGAAAGGCTTTTTATTTAATTAAAATGTAAAATGTGTTCTTTTTTTTACTGACTGGTGGCTCAGAATATTCTGCCGACTCAGCAGTGAATAATCAGCTTTGACCTAAATAATAGAATAACTGAGAGGCCACTGCCTTGCAGAAGCCTGATCTGCATCTGCAGCTCCTTCTCTCTCTCTTCTCTCTCTCTCTCTCTCTCTCTCTCTCTCTCTCTCTCTCTCTCTCTCTCTCTCTCTCCTTCCCTCTTTCTTCTCTCTCTCCCCCTTCCCAGGCAGATGTGCAAACAAGCCAGTTTCAGCAGGTTTTGCCTCTCCACCTCCATCTGGATCATTGAACCATCCTTTCTCATCTGATCTAGGATTTGACCTCATCTCCTCCCACCCAATAGCAAACCTGGCCAAGGACTGGACCACACCTGCCCCCTGCACTGATGCCTTCCTTCTCCCATATGCTTGCCAGCAATCCGGCACAGCTTCTTGCCTCTCCAACGCTCACCACACAGTGGCTGAGCGCTTATCAGTATGCCAAAATGACACAGCAGAAAGCAGAGCTACTGATATAAATACTTTCAGGTCACCCCAAGCCTGAGGGTGCTTCTCTCACTGCTTCTCTCAGTAATACAAAAGGGCTGTACTACCCTCAGATCTGTTTTCAAACAACACAGGACTGACTTGATGCAACTGGCTTGCCTGTGGAACCATCGTACCGTAGCTGGATGCCGATAAAGGGTGTCAACATGAGAGATACCAGCATGGAGTTAAGTCACTATCAAGCCTTCCTGACAACCCACTTTCTATTTCACCAGGTCCCTTAAGAGACCACTGAGGATCTTAAAGAAGCAGGTTCCAAACTTACAAAGTATTCAAGAGGGGGCTGGAGTGATAGTACAATAAGGAGAGCCCTTGCCTTATATGCGACTGACTGGGATTCCTTCCATCTTTGAGACTCCTAAGGTTTCCCAAGCACCACCAGGACTCTGAGCAGAGTCCGAAGTAAACCTTGAGCACCATTCAGAGTGGCCACAAAACAAAACAAACTGGGCCAAAGTGATAGCACAGTGGGTAGGGCACTTGCCTTGCATGGCCAGGAGTAATCACTGAGTGCAGAGCCAGGAGTAAGTTTTTTCTTTCTCTTTTTTTTTTGCCACACCCGTTTGATGCTCAGGGGTTACTCCTGGCTAAGCGCTCAGAAATTGCCCCTGGCTTGGGCAGACCATATGGGACGCCGGGATCGAACCGAGGTCCTTCCTTGACTAGCGCTTGCAAGGCAGACACACCTTACCTCTAGCGCCACCTCACCGGCCCAGGAGTAAATTTTGAACACTGCTGGGTGTACTCCTCCCCACAAAAAAACCCCAACCAAACCCCCCCCCCAAAGTACCCAACAAAGACAACAGCCACTTTTGTGGAGCAGGAGCACATTGTGTGGAGAAGTCTTGTGGGGGTGAGGGTGCTGCCAAAGTCCCCTTTACGTATACCCAGGAGGAAGGGCGAAGACAGAATGAGGAGAGGAATTGTTTTCTATTTCCCTCGAAGGAAAAGGGAGCAATAAACTTGGGTTTATAAAGAATTCTTTGCTCATTAAAAATGGAACGTACTGGAACACATAATCTCAAGGACGCTGAAAAATTCCTGGGTTGGGATGTGGCTCAGGTAGACACAAGCCTCAGAGTGTGTGATCCTGCCTGGCTTAATGTCTAGGGCCAAAACCTTTACTCCCACCCCCACCATTATACTGAGGATAGCTGGAATAGCACAAAATTCCCAACTCTGGGAGACAAGGTCAGTTCCTTACACTGCAAGATCACTTCTTTCTCTACTCAGGAGGCAGAAGTCAGATAAGATTTGTTGAACTTGGAAGGGAGAGATAAGGATTTTTACTAAGTTTCTAAGTTTCCCCCCTAGATAATAGCATCTAGGTGAGGGGTGGGTGTACAATATACCTTTCAGAGGTTGATCTAGAGGCAGGGAGCATTCTTATCTTCTGAGAGAGTTTGCACCTGCCAGCCTAGGGGGATAACCACTGGACTGTACCACCACAGATTTCCAGACAGGCGTCACTTACCTAAGGGGAGAGGGACTTAGTGCCCAGCTGCCTAGGCCATCCTATGGTCTAGTTTCTCTCTTTGCTAGTGGCCTAAACAGTCTCAGGCTTCTTGATTTCTTTTGGAGGGTAAAGGTGGTCTCTTGTTTAAGACACACAAGCAGCAGCATCAGGAGGAGAAGGAGGGCCAAAGAGATAGCATGGAGGTAAGGTATTTGCCTTTCATGCAGAAGATCATCAGTTCAAATCCCGGCGTCCCATATGGTCCCCCGTGCCTGCCAGGAGCAATTTCTGAGCATGAAGCCAGGAGTAACCCCTGAGCACTGCCGGGTGTGACCCAAAAAACCAAAAAAAAAAAAAAAAAAAAAAAAAAGGAGGAGAAGGAAGCTGCGTCTGTGTGTACGTGACTGAAACTGCAGTGACCACAGTCACGTGCCCTCATTCCCACCATCATGTGTCAGCCCATGGGCAAAAAGCACAAGGCTTCCTGCGCTATCATGTCCCATTGCTTCTGGTTCCAGCTACCCCCCCACCATCACACACACAAACACTCTAAAGAGGAAGAGAAAAGAGACCCAGAGACAAGAGGACCACCAGGAAGGTTGAGAGCCGTCGCTTACACAAACAGATGGCAGCCAGGAGCCGAAGGCCAGACTCTGGGGGGAAGCAGGTAGGGAAGAGAGGCTGCAGCACATAGTTGGAGAAGGTGAGGGCGATGACAGCCTGGTTGGTTGGGTAGATCACCAGGACAGCGATCCACAGCCTCAAGAACCTGCAAGGGGAACAAGACAGAGCTTGAGTGGAGGTAGCCCAAGACCCCCATAACCCCTGCAAGGCATGATGGGAATTCAGAAGGCAGTAGGGGAAGTCCTGGCAAGACCGGGCACAGTGGGAGAGGCCAGTAGGCTAAAGGGCGCCTTTTCTTTCTTGTTTTTAAAGCAGCTCAGGAGCCCAGCCTCCACTCAGATAGATACCCAGCCCTCCATAATCACAGGAAAATGATTTAATGAGGAAGAGCCAAGTTTCAACTCGCGGAACATACATGTTGGCGTTCTCTCTCCCTTCCCTCTCCTTTCAGACCTATCTACCGGGGCCGGAGCAAAAGCACAGCAGTAGAGTGTTTGCCTTGCATGCTGCTGATCCAAGACAAATCCAGGTTTAATCCCTGGCATCCCATATGATTTCCAGAGCCTGCTAGGAGTGATTTCTGAGTTCAAAGCCAGGAGTAACACCTGAACACTACCGGGTGTGGCCCAAAACCCAAAAATAAACAAAACAAACCTGAATCTATCTACCAGGCTGCGTCCACCCCTCCAGCATCCAATGGTGGAAAATAAAAATTATGACCCCAGTTATTTGGGGGGGGGACATCTAGGATAGATGTTTGGTGTCATATGCAGCTTTGCTTAGGACTTATTCCTGGCTGTACTCAGGGATCACCTGCATATGGGGAACTATAGGGGATACCAAAGATTAAACCCAGGTGACTTTATGCAAGCAGGTGCTCTACCAACTGTACAATCTCTTTGGCCCCATCACCCCCTGGTCTTGTTAATAGTGTGAAGACTTAAACTGTCAGAGAGGGGCCAGAGAGATAGCACAGCGGTAAGGTGTTTGCCTTGCATGCGGAAGGTCGCTGGTTCGAATCCCGGCATCCCATATGGTCCCCTGAGCCTGGCGGGGGCGATTTCTGAGCTTAGAGCCAGGAATAACCCCTGAGCATTGCCGGGTGTGACCCCCCCCCAAAGAAAAAAAACTGTTAGAGAAAAGGCATGAGTGGGGGGGGAACGTGTAGCAAATGTCCCCCATCTCCTTAAGCTCACTAGTGGTCTCTTGATCTAAAGCTCTTCAGTAGCACGACTGTGGAAGTTGAGGAAATTTTAGATGAGGGTCTGGCTGGAGAGGGAGGTCTTCATACCTGATAATGTGAGATGGATCTACTCTTACTTCAGATGGAAGGAGCTTTGCATTAGGCCAGAGAAATGGTACAGGGTTTAAGACACTTTCCTTGCATGTAGCTTAACCTAGCTTGATCCTTGGTACCACATATGGTTCCACATATGAGCATCGAGCAAGGAGCAAGCCCTGGTAGCTACCTGATTTGGTCAACTCCCTCCACCCAGGAATAGTGTGGTGGGCTTTGCATTGCCAGGTACATAATATTGTTTGAGGTTAGCCTGAAGTGGAATTCTAGTTTGCTCTTCTCTTACAATCTTGACAAGTTAGATCAACAGAGGGATGACAACAACACCTCCCCTTGCTCTGCCACTCTCAGGGCTACAATAGCAGAAATCCCAGCTATTTTTTTTTTTCCTCAGCACACTGGAAAACCTATCCCAGCCTCAGCTTCTAGCACCATGCAGAGCACTGCAGATCCTCTTACCCGGCCAGTCCTCCAAAAATGTCCTTGACATAGGAATAATCCCCTCCAGATTTGGGGATGGTGACGCCAAGCTCTGCGTAGCACAGGGCTCCCACAGCCGTGATAAGTCCCGTCAAGATCCAGACGATCAGAGCAAAGCCCACGGAGCCAGCATTCTCCAGCACACCCTTCGGGGAGACGAAGATTCCAGAGCCAATGATGTTTCCTATGTGAGGGATCAAGGGGAGATGAGGCATAGTCAGAGCATTTATATATAGGGGGGGCTCCGCAGGAGGTACAAATCACATTCACATCACTGGGATGCTGAGTGGGTGGTGAGTGGTGATCCCCTAGGAGGGGACAAAGGGGCAGACAGTGGATGCTTATGACCAGGATGAACATGCCATGTTCTTTCCATTGCCCATTAGTCCTCACAAGACACACCATGGGGTCAGATAGAATTTATCCCACTTTAGGGGCCAGAGAGCTAATACAGTGACTAAGGTATTTGCCTTCCTCGTGGCTGACTAGGGTTCAATCCCCAGCATCCCATTAGTGAGTACCACCAGGAGTGATTCCTTTTATTCTTTTTGTTTGTTTTTGGGCCACATACCCGGCAGCACTCAGGGATTACTCCTGACTCTGTGCTCAGGAATTGATCCTGGCAGGCATGGGGAACCATATTGAATGGAACCCAGGTCCATCCTGGGTCGGCAACATGCAAGGCAAACACCATACCGCTGTGCTTTCACTCCGGCCTCCCTACCAGAGTAATTTCTGAATATAAAGCCAGGAATGAATAGTGAGCATTACCTGGTGTGCCCCCACCCCAAACAAAACCAAAACAAAAAAATAATTTATCCCATTTTAGGAATTGGGGAAATAGCTCTTCAGCTCTGTAAGAGAGGCCTGGTTTGATCCCCTTGGTTCAAATTATATGATTTCCTTGAGAACCACTTTGAGTGACAAACACCCCCCTCCCCCAAAGTACTGGGCTTAAAGTAGCATCTGTGCACTATAGGCAATGTAGTACCAAAATAAATCTCAGCATTTGCTCCCATTCTACAGATGAAGGAACAGAGTCTCAGAGCTACCAGTATGTTGTCCATATAATAAGAAGTATAGCCAAGAGCTGAAGACATGGCCCCTCTCACAAGGTCCACCCATAGTGGCAAGGTTTAAGACTGGCTATTGGTGGGGCCGGCGAGGTGGCGCTAGAGGTAAAGTGTCTGCCTTGCAAGCGCTAGCCAAGGAATGGACAGTGGTTCGATCCCCCGGCATCCCATATGGTCCCCCCAAGCCAGGGGCGATTTCTGAGTGCTTAGCCAGGAGTAACCCCTGAGCATCAAATGGGTGTGGCCGGAAAAAAAAAAAAAGACTGGCTATTGGGGGCAGAGATAACATGGAGATAAGGCATTTGCCTTTCATGCAGAAGGTCGGTGTTTTGAATCATGCATCCCATATGGTCCCCTGTGCCTGCCAGGGGCGGTTTCTGAGCATAGAGCCAGGAATAACCCCTGAGCACTGCCAGGTGTGACCCCAAAACCAAAAAAAAAAAAAATACTGGCTATCAATAGCAGGACTGGAAAGGCAGGCTGTGCTCAGACTGGATAATAACCAGTTAGAATGATTTAGGAATGAGCCGAAGGGCAGAACGGCAGGTACCTGGCCACACCCCTTGGCCAGAGTTTTTCAAGTCCTGGAGCACTGTCACTCTCTTAGAAGTAACCTCTACCCATGAAAGGATAGCCCCACCTTGGTAAGAGTCATAAAAGAGCCTCTAATAGGAGTTAGCAATTTGGAAGAGGTTTATAGGAGGGCACAGAGATGACTAAACCCTTAGTATTGTGTCCTTCCAGAGGTCACTCCCCCCATTGTTTCAAGTGACCCTCACAAAAGCCTTCTGGAATTCAGGAAGAGGAAGAAAAGCAGGGGGGCAGAGGATTCTCTAGGTCTCAAACAAAGATATTAAGCCACAAAGGGGGGGGCCCGAGTAATAGCACAGCAGGAAGGGCATTTGCCTTGCATGTGGCCGGCCGACATGGATTTGATCCCTGACATCCAGATGGTCTCCAGAGCCAGCCAGGAGTAATTTCTGAGTGCAGAGCCAAGAGTAACTCCTGAGAACTGCTGCGTATGGCACAAAAGCAAAAATATAAAAACAGGATGAAGCCACCGAGGGCTAAGGACTAATTTTCTAGCTCACAGCTCACATGAGACACAAGCGAATGTAGAGAACATTCCCCTTACGCACAGTCCAATGTTCTCTGCATGCGCCCCTGCTTCCACATGTAGAAGCTGATGGGACTGGC